>NC_139475.1:24322500-24337500 GCF_057233095.1 Heloderma suspectum | reverse complement strand
ACCCTAAACCTAACCTTAACCCTAACCCTAACCCTCGACCTAACCCTAGCCCTAACCCTAATCCTAACACTAACCATAACCCTAACCCTAACAAAAAACCGTATCCCTAAACCTAAATCTCACCCTAACACTAGCCTTAGCCCTAACCCTCTCACTAACTTTAACCTAACCCTAATCCTAGCCTAAACTCTATCCCTAGCCCTAACCCTAACCCAACACCTACCACTAACCGTAACGCTAACCCAAACCCTAACCAGAACCAGAACCGTAACCCTAAACCTAACCCGAGCCCTAAACCTAACCCTAGCCCTAACCCTAACCCTAAGCCTAACCCTAGCGCTAACCCTAACCCTAACCCTAAACCTAACTATAGCCTTAACCCTAACCCTAGGCCTAGACCTAACCCTACCCCTACCCCTAAACCAAACTGTAACCCTAAACTGAAACTGAACCCTAACCCTAACCCTAGCCCTAGCTCTAGTTCTAAACCTAGCCCTAAACCTTACCCTAGCCCTAGCCCTAACCCTAGACCTTACCCTAACCCAAAGCCTACCACTAACCCTAATACAAACCCTCG
The DNA here is from genome assembly GCF_057233095.1 of Heloderma suspectum. Classification (NCBI taxonomy): domain Eukaryota; kingdom Metazoa; phylum Chordata; class Lepidosauria; order Squamata; family Helodermatidae; genus Heloderma; species Heloderma suspectum. The sequence goes on along the minus strand of NC_139475.1, from coordinate 24,336,923 downwards.
CCCTAACCGTAGCCCTCACCCTATACCTAACCCTAACCCTAACCCTAACCCTTGCCCTAGCCCAAGCCCTAGCCATAGCCCTAACCCTAACACTAGCCCTAGCCTTAGCCCTAACCCTTGTCCGAGCCCTAACCCTAACCATAGCCGTAACCCTAACCCTACCCTAATCCTACCCCTACCCCTTCCCATAACCCTAACCGTAGCCCTGACCCTAATGCTAACCCTGGCCCTAACACTAACCCTAACCCTCACCCTAACCCTAGTCCTGACCCTCACCCTAACCCCAACCGTAACCCTAACCCGATCTCTAACCCTAACCATAGCCCTTGCCCTAACCCTTGCCCTAGCCCTAGCCCTAGCCCGAGCCCTAACCCTCACCCTAACCCTAACCCTAACCCTAACCCTAACCATAGCCCTTGCCCTAACCCTTGCCCTAGCCCTAGCCCTAGCCCTAACCCTAACCCTAACCCAAGCCCTACCCCTAGCCCTAACCCTAGCCCTTACCATAGCCCTAGCACTAACCCTAGCCCTAGCCTGAACACTAACCCTAACCCAAACCCTAACCCTAACCCTAACCCTAACTCTAACCTTAACCCTAACCCTAACCCTAACCCTAACCCTAACCCTAACCCTAACCCTCGACCTAACCCTAGCCCTAACCCTAATCCTAACGCTAACCATAACCCTAACCCTAACAAAAAACCATATCCCTAAACCTAACTCTCACCCTAACACTAGCCTTAGCCCTAACCCTCTCACTAACTGTAACCCTAACCCTAATCCTAGCCTAAACTCTATCCCTAGCCCTAACCCTAACCCAACACCTACCACTAACCCTAACGCTAACCCAAACCCTAACCGGAACCAGAACCGTAACCCTAACCCTAACCCGAGCCCTAAACCTAACCCTAGACCTAACCCTAACCCTAAGCCTAACCCTAGCGCTAACCCTAACCCTAACCCTAAACCTAACTATAGCCTTAACCCAAACCCTAGGCCTAGACCTAACCCTAGCCCTACCCCTACCCCTAAACCAAACTGTAACCCTAAACTAAAACTGAACCCTAACCCTAACCCTAGCCCTAGCTCTAGTTCTAAACCTAGCCCTAACCCTGACCCTAGCCCTAGCCCTAACCCTAGACCTTACCCTAACTCAAAGCCTACCACTAACCCTAACACAAACCCTAACGATAACCGTAGACCTAACCCTAATGCTAACCCTAGCCCTAACACTAACCAGAACCCTCACCCTAACCCTAGCCCTCACCCTATACCTAACCCTAACCCTAAACCTAACCCTTGCCCTAGCCCAAGCCCTAGCCATAGCCCTAACCCTAACACTAGCCCTAGCCTTAACCCTAACCCTTATCCGAGCCCTAACCCTAACCATAGCCATAACCCTAACCCTACCCTAATCCTACCCCGACCCCTTCCCATAACCCTAACCGTAGCCCTGACCCTAATGCTAACCCTGCCCCTAACACTAACCCTAACCCTCACCCTAACCCTAGTCCTGACCCTCACCCTAACCCCAACCGTAACCCTAACCCGATCTCTAACCCTAATCATAGCCCTTGCCCTAACCCTTGCCCTAACCCTTGCCCTAGCCCTAGCCCTAGCCCTAGCCCTAACCCTCACCCTAACCCTAACCCTAACCCTAACCATAGCCCTTGCCCTAACCCTTGCCCTAGCCCTAGCCCTAGCCCTAAAACTAACCCTAACCCAAGCCCTAACCCTAGCCCTAACCCTAGCCCTAACCGTAGCCCTAGCAGTAACCCTAGCCCTAGCCCGAACACTAACCCTAACCCTAACCCAAACCCTAACGCTAACCCTAACTCTAACCTTAACCCTAACCCTAACCCTAACCCTAACCCTAACCCTAACCCTAACCCTCGACCTAACCCTAGCCCTAACCCTAATCCTAACGCTAACCATAACCCTAACCCTAACAAAAAAACATATCCCTAAACCTAAATCTCACCCTAACACTAGGCTTAGCCCTAACCCTCTCACTAACTGTAACCCTAACCCTAATCCTAGCCTAAACTCTATCCCTAGCCCTAACCCTAACCCAACACCTACCACTAACCCTAACGCTAACCCAAACCCTAACCAGAACCGTAACCCTAACCCTAACCCGAGCCCTAAACCTAACCCTAGCCCTAACCCTAACCCTAAGCCTAACCCTAGCGCTAACCCTAACCCTAACCCTAAACCTAACTTTAGCCTTAACCCTAACCCTAGGCCTAGACCTACCCCTACCCCTACCCCTACCCCTACCCATAAACCAAACTGTAACCCTAAACTAAAACTGAACCCTAACCCTAACCTTAGCCCTAGCTCTAGTTCTACCCCTAGCCCTAACCCTTACCCTAGCCCTAGCCCTAACCCTAGACCTTACCCTAACTCAAAGCCTACCACTAACCCTAACACAAATCCTAACCATAACCGTAGCCCTAACCTTAATGCTAACCCTAGCCCTAACACTAACCAGAACCCTCAACCTAACCCTAGCACTCACCCTATACCTAACCCGAACCCTAACCCTAACCCTAACCCTAACCTAAGCCCTAACCCTAGCCCTAACCCTAGCCCTATCCGTAGCCCTAGCCCTAGCCCTAACCCTAGCCCTAGCCCTAACCCTAGACCTTACCCTAACTCAAAGCCTACCACTAACCCTAACACAAACCCTAACCATAACCGTAGCCCTAACCCTAATGCTAACCCTAGCCCTAACACTAACCAGAACCCTCACCCTAGCCCTAGCCCTAGCCCTAACCCTAGCCCTAGCCCGAACCCTAAGCCTAAGCCTAACCCTAACCCTAACCCTAGCCCTAACCCTAACACAAACCCTAGCCCTAGCCCTCGCCCTAAACCTAACCCTAACCCTAAACCTAACCCTAGCCCTAGCCCTAACCCTACCCTAAACCTAACCTGAACTCTAGCCCTAACCCTTGCCCTAACTCTAACCCTAACCCTAACCCTAACCCTAACCATAGCCGTAACCCTAACCCTACCCTAATCCTACCCCTACCCCTACCCCTAACCCTAACCGTAGCCCTGACCCTAATGCTAACCCTGGCCCTAACACTAACCCTAACCCTCACCCTAACCCTAGCCCTGACCCTCACCCTAACCCCAACCCTAACCCTAACCCTAACCCTAACTCTAACCCTAAGCATAGCCCTTGCCCTAACCCTTGCCCTAGCCCTAGCCCTAACCCTCACCCTAACCCTAACCCTAACCCTAACCCTAACCATAGCCCTTGCCTAACCCTTGCCCTAGCCCTAGCCCTAGCCCTAACCCTAACCCAAGCCCTAACCCTAGCCCTAACCCTAGCCCTAACCTTAGCCCTAACTGTAGCCCTAGCAGTAACCCTAGCCCTAGCCCGAACTCTAACCCTAACCCTAACACAAACCCTAACCCTAACCCTAACTCTAACCTTAACCCTAACCCTAACCTTAACCCTAACCCTAACCCTCGACCTAACCCTAGCCCTAACCCTAATCCTAACGCTAACCATAACCCTAACCCTAACAAAAAACCGTATCCCTAAACCTAAATCTCACCCTAACACTAGCCTTAGCCCTAACCCTCTCACTAACTGTAACCTAACCCTAATCCTAGCCTAAACTCTATCCCTAGCCCTAACCCTAACCCAACACCTACCACTAACCGTAACGCTAACCCAAACCCTAACCAGAACCAGAACCGTAACCCTAAACCTAACCCGAGCCCTAAACCTAACCCTAGCCCTAACCCTAACCCTAAGCCTAACCCTAGCGCTAACCCTAACCCTAACCCTAAACCTAACTATAGCCTTAACCCTAACCCTAGGCCTAGACCTACCCCTACCCCTACCCCTACCCCTAAACCAAACTGTAACCCTAAACTGAAACTGAACCCTAACCCTAACCCTAGCCCTAGCTCTAGTTCTAAACCTAGCCCTAAACCTTACCCTAGCCCTAGCCCTAACCCTAGACCTTACCCTAACCCAAAGCCTACCACTAACCCTAATACAAACCCTCACCCTAACCCTAGCCCTCACCCTATACCTAACCCTAACCCTAACCCTAACCCTTGCCCTAGCCCAAGCCCTAGCCATAGCCCTAACCCTAACACTAGCCCTAGCCTTAGCCCTAACCCTTGTCCGAGCCCTAACCCTAACCATAGCCTTAACCCTAACCCTACCCTAATCCTACCCCTACCCCTTCCCATAACCCTAACCGTAGCCCTGACCCTAATGCTAACCCTGGCCCTAACACTAACCCTAACCCTCACCCTAACCCTAGTCCTGACCCTCACCCTAACCCCAACCGTAACCCTAACCCGATCTCTAACCCTAACCATAGCCCTTGCCCTAACCCTTGCCCTAGCCCTAGCCCTAGCCCGAGCCCTAACCCTCACCCTAACCCTAACCCTAACCCTAACCATAGCCCTTGCCCTAACCCTTGCCCTAGCCCTAGCCCTAGCCCTAACCCTAACCCTAACCCAAGCCCTACCCCTACCCCTAGCCCTAACCCTAGCCCTTACCGTAGCCCTAGCAGTAACCCTAGCCCTAGCCTGAACACTAACCCTAACCCAAACCCTAACCCTAACCCTAAACCTAACTCTAACCTTAACCCTAACCCTAACCCTAACCCTAACCCTAACCCTAACCCTCGACCTAACCCTAGCCCTAATCCTAATCCTAACGCTAACCATAACCCTAACCCTAACAAAAAACCATATCCCTAAACCTAACTCTCACCCTAACACTAGCCTTAGCCCTAACCCTCTCACTAACTGTAACCCTAACCCTAATCCTAGCCTAAACTCTATCCCTAGCCCTAACCCTAACCCAACACCTACCACTAACCCTAACGCTAACCTAAACCCTAACCAGAACCAGAACCGTAACCCTAACCCTAACCCGAGCCCTAAACCTAACCCTAGCCCTAACCCTAACCCTAAGCCTAACCCTAGCGCTAACCCTAACCCTAACCCTAAACCTAACTATAGCCTTAACCCAAACCCTAGGCCTAGACCTAACCCTACCCCTACCCCTACCCCTAAACCAAACTGTAACCCTAAACTAAAACTGAACCCTAACCCTAACCCTAGCCCTAGCTCTAGTTCTAAACCTAGCCCTAACCCTGACCCTAGCCCTAGCCCTAACCCTAGACCTTACCCTAACTCAAAGCCTACCACTAACCCTAACACAAACCCTAACCATAACCGTAGACCTAACCCTAATGCTAACCCTAACCCTAGCCCTAACACTAACCAGAACCCTCACCCTAACCCTAGCCCTCACCCTATACCTAACCCGAACCCTAAACCTTAACCCTAACCCTAACCCTAACCTAAGCCCTAACCCTAGCCCTAACGCTAGCCCTATACGTAGCCCTAGCCCTAGCCCTAGCCCTAACCCTAGCCCTAGCCCGAACCCGAACCCGAACCCGAACCCTAACCCTAACCCTAACCCTAACCCTAGCCCAAAGTGTCACCCTAACGATAACCCTAACCCTAGACCTAACCCTAACCCTAACCCTAAACCTCACCCTAGCCCTAACCCTAACCCTAACCCTAACCCTAACTCTAACCCTAAGCATAGCCCTTGCCCTAACCCTTGCCCTAGCCCTAGCCCTAACCCTCACCCTAACCCTAACCCTAACCCTAACCCTAACCCTAACCCTAACCATAGCCCTTGCCTAACCCTTGCCCTAGCCCTAGCCCTAGCCCTAACCCTAACCCAAGCCCTAACCCTAGCCCTAACCCTAGCCCTAACCTTAGCCCTAACTGTAGCCCTAGCAGTAACCCTAGCCCTAGCCCGAACACTAACCCTAACCCTAACACAAACCCTAACCCTAACCCTAACTCTAACCTTAACCCTAAACCTAACCTTAACCCTAACCCTAACCCTCGACCTAACCCTAGCCCTAACCCTAATCCTAACGCTAACCATAACCCTAACCCTAACAAAAAACCGTATCCCTAAACCTAAATCTCACCCTAACACTAGCCTTAGCCCTAACCCTCTCACTAACTTTAACCTAACCCTAATCCTAGCCTAAACTCTATCCCTAGCCCTAACCCTAACCCAACACCTACCACTAACCGTAACGCTAACCCAAACCCTAACCAGAACCAGAACCGTAACCCTAAACCTAACCCGAGCCCTAAACCTAACCCTAGCCCTAACCCTAACCCTAAGCCTAACCCTAGCGCTAACCCTAACCCTAACCCTAAACCTAACTATAGCCTTAACCCTAACCCTAGGCCTAGACCTAACCCTACCCCTACCCCTAAACCAAACTGTAACCCTAAACTGAAACTGAACCCTAACCCTAACCCTAGCCCTAGCTCTAGTTCTAAACCTAGCCCTAAACCTTACCCTAGCCCTAGCCCTAACCCTAGACCTTACCCTAACCCAAAGCCTACCACTAACCCTAATACAAACCCTCGCCCTAACCGTAGCCCTCACCCTATACCTAACCCTAACCCTAACCCTAACCCTTGCCCTAGCCCAAGCCCTAGCCATAGCCCTAACCCTAACACTAGCCCTAGCCTTAGCCCTAACCCTTGTCCGAGCCCTAACCCTAACCATAGCCGTAACCCTAACCCTACCCTAATCCTACCCCTACCCCTTCCCATAACCCTAACCGTAGCCCTGACCCTAATGCTAACCCTGGCCCTAACACTAACCCTAACCCTCACCCTAACCCTAGTCCTGACCCTCACCCTAACCCCAACCGTAACCCTAACCCGATCTCTAACCCTAACCATAGCCCTTGCCCTAACCCTTGCCCTAACCCTTGCCCTAGCCCTAGCCCTAGCCCTAGCCCTAACCCTCACCCTAACCCTAACCCTAACCCTAACCCTAACCATAGCCCTTGCCCTAACCCTTGCCCTAGCCCTAGCCCTAGCCCTAAAACTAACACTAACCCAAGCCCTAACCCTAGCCCTAACCCTAGCCCTAACCGTAGCCCTAGCAGTAACCCTAGCCCTAGCCCGAACACTAACCCTAACCCTAACCCAAACCCTAACGCTAACCCTAACTCTAACCTTAACCCTAACCCTAACCCTAACCCTAACCCTAACCCTAACCCTAACCCTCGACCTAACCCTAGCCCTAACCCTAATCCTAACGCTAACCATAACCCTAACCCTAACAAAAAAACATATCCCTAAACCTAAATCTCACCCTAACACTAGGCTTAGCCCTAACCCTCTCACTAACTGTAACCCTAACCCTAATCCTAGCCTAAACTCTATCCCTAGCCCTAACCCTAACCCAACACCTACCACTAACCCTAACGCTAACCCAAACCCTAACCAGAACCGTAACCCTAACCCTAACCCGAGCCCTAAACCTAACCCTAGCCCTAACCCTAACCCTAAGCCTAACCCTAGCGCTAACCCTAACCCTAACCCTAAACCTAACTTTAGCCTTAACCCTAACCCTAGGCCTAGACCTACCCCTACCCCTACCCCTACCCCTACCCATAAACCAAACTGTAACCCTAAACTAAAACTGAACCCTAACCCTAACCTTAGCCCTAGCTCTAGTTCTACCCCTAGCCCTAACCCTTACCCTAGCCCTAGCCCTAACCCTAGACCTTACCCTAACTCAAAGCCTACCACTAACCCTAACACAAATCCTAACCATAACCGTAGCCCTAACCTTAATGCTAACCCTAGCCCTAACACTAACCAGAACCCTCAACCTAACCCTAGCACTCACCCTATACCTAACCCGAACCCGAACCCTAACCCTAACCCTAACCTAAGCCCTAACCCTAGCCCTAACCCTAGCCCTATCCGTAGCCCTAGCCCTAGCCCTAGCCCTAACCCTAGCCCTAGCCCTAACCCTAGACCTTACCCTAACTCAAAGCCTACCACTAACCCTAACACAAACCCTAACCATAACCGTAGCCCTAACCCTAATGCTAACCCTAGCCCTAACACTAACCAGAACCCTCACCCTAGCCCTAGCCCTAGCCCTAACCCTAGCCCTAGCCCGAACCCTAAGCCTAAGCCTAACCCTAACCCTAACCCTAACCCTAACCCTAACCCTAGCCCAAAGCGTCACCCTAACGATAACCCTAACCCTAGAGCTAACCCTAACGCTAACCCTAACCCTAAACCTAACCTTAGCCCTAATTCTAACCCTAGGCCTAGCCCTAACCCTAGCCCTAGCCCTACCCTAGCCCTACCCCTAACTCAAACTGTAACCCTAAACTGAACCTGAACCCTAACGCTAGCCCTAACTCTAGCTCTAACGCATGTCCTAACCGTTACCCTAGCCCTAGCCCTAGCGCTAACACGAGCCCTAGCCCTAATCCTAACCCTAACCCTAACCCAAACCCTAACCCAAACCCTAGCCCTAACCCTAACCCAAAGCCTACCACTAAACCTAACCAAAACCCTAACCATAATCATAAACCTAACCCTAACCCTAGCCCTCACCCTAATGATAACCCTAGCCCTAACCCTAACCCTAAAACTAACCCTCACCCCTAACCTAGCCCTCAACCTCACCCTAACTCTACTCCTAACCCTAAACCTCACCGAACCCTAACCCTAGCCATAACGCTAGCCCTAACCGTAGCCCTAGCCCTAGCCCTAACCCTAACCCTAACCCTAAACCTAAACCTAACTCTAACGCTAACGCTAACGCCAGCCCTAACCCTAATGCTAACCCTAGCCGTAACCCTCACCCTCACCCTCACCCTAACCATAGCCCTCACACTGACCCTAACCCTAACCGTAACAATAGCCCTTGACCTAACCCTTGCCCTAGCCCTATCCCTATCCCTAGTCCTAGCCCTAGCCCTATCCCTATCCCTGTCCCTATCCCTAGTCCTAGCCCTAGCCCTAACCCTAGCACTAGCCCTAACCCTAACCCTAACCCTAACCCTAAACATAACCCAAGACCTAACCCTAGCCGTAGCCCTAACCCCACCCTAACCCTAACCCGAACTCTAGCCCTAACCCGAACCATAGCCCTAACCCTAACCCTAACCCTAGCCCTAGCCCTAGCCCTAGCCCTAGCCCTATACCTAGCCCTAGCCCGAGCCTTAACCCTAAACCTAACCCTAGCCCAGACCCTATCCCTAAACCTATCCCTACCCCTACACCTAACCCTATCCCTAACCCTAAACGTAACCCTAGCGCTAACCGTAGCGCTAACCCTAACCCTAAACCTAACCTTAGCCCTAATTGTAACCCTAGGCCTAGCCCTAACCCTAGCCCTAGCCCTACCCTACCCCTACCCCTAACTCAAACTGTAACCCTAAACTGAACCTAAACCCTAACGCTAGCCCTAACTCTAGCTCTAACGCATGTCCTAACCGTTACCCTAGCCCTAGTCCTAACACTAGCCCTAGCCCTAATCCTAACCCTAACCCTAACCCAAACCCTAACCCAAACCCTAGCCCTAACCCTAACCCAAAGCCTACCACTAAACCTAACCAAAACCCTAACCATAATCATAAACCTAACCCTAACCCTAGCCCTAACCCTAATGATAACCCTAGCCCTAACCCTAACCCTAAAACTAACCCTCACCCTAAACCTAGCCCTCACCCTAACCCAAACTCTACTCCTAACCCTAAACCTCACCAAACCCTAACCCTAGCCATAACGCAAGCCCTAACCGTAGGCCTAGCCCTAGCCCTAACCCTAACCCTAACCCTAACCCTAAACCTAAACCTAACTCTAATGCTAACGCTAACGCCAGCCCTATCCCTAATGCTAACCCTAGCCGTAACCCTCACCCTCACTCTAACCATAGCCCTCACACTGACCCTAAACTTAACCGTAACAATAGCCCTTGACCTAACCCTTGCCCTAGCCCTAGCCCTATCCCTAGCCCTAGTCCTATCCCTATCCCTATCCCTATCCCTATCCCTATCCCTATCCCTATCCCTAGTCCTATCCCTAGCCCTAACCCTAACCCAAGCCCAAACACTAGCCGTAGCCCTAACCCCACCCTAACCCTAACCCGAACTCTAGCCCTAACCCGAACCCTAGCCCTAACCCTAACACTAACCCTAGCCCTATCCCTATCCCTATCCCTATCCCTATCCCTATCCCTATCCCTATCCCTAGCCCGAGCCTTAACCCTAAACCTAACCCTAGCCCAGACCCTATCCCTAAACCTATCCCTACCCCTAAACCTAACCCTAGCCCTAGCCCTAACCCCAACCCTAACCCTAGTCCTAGCGCTAACCCTAACGCTAACCCTAACCCTAGCCCTAGCCCTAGCTTTAACCCTAGCCCTAGCCCTAAACCTAACCCCAACCCCAACCCTAACCCTAACCCAAACCATAAACCTACCCCAAACCCTAACCCTAACCCTAACCCGAACCGAACCCGAACTCAAACCCTAACCCCAACCCCAACCACAACACAACACCAACCGCAACCACAACCGTAAACCTAATCCTAACCCTAACCCTATCCCTAACCTCTACCCCAACCCTAGCCCTAACTCTAACCCTAACCCTAACCCTAACCGTAACCCTAACCGTAACCCCAAACCTAACCCTAGCCCTAGCCCTAACATTAACCCTAACCCTAGCCCTAACCCTAGACCTTACGCTAACCCAAAGCCTACCACTAACACTAATACAAACCCTAACCATAACCGTTGCCCTAACCCTAATGCTTACCCTAGCCCTAACACTAACCAGAACCCTCACCCTAACCCTAGCCCTCACCCTATACCTAACCTTAACCCTAACCCTTGCCCTAGCCCAAGACCTAGCCATAGCCCTAACCCTAAAACTAGCCCTAGCCTTAGACCTAACCCTTGTCCGAACTCTAACCCTAACCATAGCCCTTGCCCTAACCCTTGCCCTAGCCCTAGCCCTAGCCCTAACCCTAACCCTAACCCAAGCCCTACCCCTAGCCCTAACCCTAGCCCTAACCGTAGCCCTAGCAGTAACCCTAGCCCTAGCCCGAACACTAACCCTAACCCTAACCCAAACCCTAACCCTAACCCTAACTCTAACCTTAACCCTAACCCTAACCCTAACCCTATCCCTAACCCTAACCCTCGACCTAACCCTAGCCCTAACCCTAATCCTAACGCTAACCATAACACTAACCCTAACAAAAAAACATATCCCTAAACCTAAATCTCACCCTAACACTAGCCTTAGCCCTAACCCTCTCACTAACTGTAACCCTAACCCTAATCCTAGCCTAAACTCTATACCTAGCACTAACCCTAACCCAACACCTACCACTAACCCTAACCCTAACGCTAACCCAAACCCTAACCAGAACCAGAACCGTAACCCTAACCCTAACCCGAGCCCTAAACCTAACCCTAGCCCTAACCCTAACCCTAAGCCTAACCCTAGCGCTAACCCTAACCCTAACCCTAAACCTAACTATAGCCTTAACCCAAACCCTAGGCCTAGACCTAACCCTACCCCTACCCCTACCCCTAAACCAAACTGTAACCCTAAACTAAAACTGAACCCTAACCCTAACCCTAGCCCTAGCTCTAGTTCTAAACCTAGCCCTAACCCTGACCCTAGCCCTAGCCCTAACCCTAGACCTTACCCTAACTCAAAGCCTACCACTAACCCTAACACAAACCCTAACCATAACCGTAGCCCTAACCCTAATGCTAACCCTAGCCCTAACACTAACCAGAACCCTCACCCTAACCCTAGCCCTCAACCTATACCTAACCCGAACCCTAACCCTAACCCTAACCCTAACCCTAACCTAAGCCCTAACCCTAGCCCTAACCCTAGCCCTATCCGTAGCCCTAGCCCTAGCCCTAACCCTAACCCTAGCCCTAGCCCTAACCCTAACCCTAACCCTAATTCTAACCCTATCCGGAACCCGAACCCAAACTCAAACCCTAACCCCAACCCCAACCACAACACGACACCAACCACAACCCCAACCGTAACCCTCACCATAACCTCAACCCCAACCCCAGCAGTAACCCTAACCCTAACCCTAAACCTAACCCTAGCCCTAACCCTAACTCTAACCCAAATCCTAAACCTAACCCAAACCCTAACCCTAGCCATAACCCTAACCCTAACCTTAGCCCAAACCCTAACCCTAGACCTAACCCTAACCCAAAGCCTACCACAAACCCTAACCCAAACCCTAACCATAACCATAGCCCTAACCCTGACCCTAACCGTAGCCCTAACCCTAATGCTAACCCTAGCCCTAACACTAACCCTAACCCTCACCCTAACCCTAGCCCTCACCCTAACCCTGACCCTAACCCTAACCACAACCCTAACCATAGCCCTTGCCGTAACCCTTGCCGTAGCCCTAACCCTAGCCCTAACCCTAGTCGTAACCATAGCCCTAGCCCTAACCCTAGCCCTAGCCCGAACCCTAACCCTAACCCTAACACTAACCCTAACCCTAACCCTAACCCTAACCCTAACCATAACCCTAACCCTAACCCTAGACCTAACCCTAACCCTAACCCTAACCCTAGCCCTAACCCTAAGCCTAACCCAAACCATATCCCTAAACCTAAGCCTAACCCTAACACTAGCCTTAGCCCTAACCCTCTCACTAACTGTAACCTAACCCTAATCATAGCCTAAACTCTATCCCTATCCCTAACCCTAACCCAACACCTACCACTAACCGTAACGCTAACCCAAATCCTAACCAGAACCAGAACCGTAACCCAAAACCTAACCCGAGCCCTAAACCTAACCCTAGCCCTAACCCTAACCCTAAGCCTAACCCTAGCGCTAACCCTAACCCTAACCCTAAACCTAACTATAGCCTTAACCCTAACCCTAGGCCTAGACCTAACCCTACCCCTATGCCTACCCCTAAACCAAACTGTAACCCTAAACTGAAACTGAACCCTAACCCTAACCCTAACCCTAGCTCTAGTTCTAAACCTAGCCCTAACCCTTACCCTAGCCCTAGCCCTAACCCTAGACCTTACCCTAACCCAAAGCCTACCACTAACCCTAATACCAACCCTAACCATAACCGTAGCCCTAACCCTAATGCTTACCCTAGCCCTAACACTAACCAGAGCCCTCACCCTAACCCTAGCCCTCACCCTATACCTAACCCTAACCCTAACCTTAACCCTTGCCCTAGCCATAGCCCTAACCCTAACACTAGCCCTAGCCTTAGCCCTAACCCTTGTCCGAGCCCTAACCCTAACCATAGCCGTAACCCTAACCCTACCCTAATCCTACCCCTACCCCTACCCCTAACCCTAACCGTAGCCCTGACCCTAATGCTAACCCTGGCCCTAACACTAACCCTAACCCTCACGCTAACCCTAGTCCTGACCCTCACCCTAACCCCAACCATAACCCTAACCCGAACTCTAACCCTAATCATAGCCCTTGCCCTAACCCTTGCCCTAGCCCTAGCCCTAGCCCGAGCCCTAACCCTCACCCTAACCCTAACCCTAACCCTAACCCTAACCATAGCCCTTGCCCTAACCCTTGCCCTAGCCCTAGCCCTAGCCCTAACCCTAACCCTAACCCAAGCCCTACCCCTAGCCCTAACCCTAGCCCTTACCGTAGCCCTAGCAGTAACCCTAGCCCTAGCCTGAACACTAACCCTAACCCAAACCCTAACCCTAACCCTAAACCTAACTCTAACCTTAACCCTAACCCTAACCCTAACCCTAACCCTAACCCTAACCCTCGACCTAACCCTAGCCCTAATCCTAATCCTAACGCTAACCATAACCCTAACCCTAACAAAAAACCATATCCCTAAACCTAACTCTCACCCTAACACTAGCCTTAGCCCTAACCCTCTCACTAACTGTAACCCTAACCCTAATCCTAGCCTAAACTCTATCCCTAGCCCTAACCCTAACCCAACACCTACCACTAACCCTAACGCTAACCCAAACCCTAACCAGAACCAGAACCGTAACCCTAACCCTAACCCGAGCCCTAAACCTAACCCTAGCCCTAACCCTAACCCTAAGCCTAACCCTAGCGCTAACCCTAACCCTAACCCTAAACCTAACTATAGCCTTAACCCAAACCCTAGGCCTAGACCTAACCCTACCCCTACCCCTACCCCTAAACCAAACTGTAACCCTAAACTAAAACTGAACCCTAACCCTAACCCTAGCCCTAGCTCTAGTTCTAAACCTAGCCCTAACCCTGACCCTAGCCCTAGCCCTAACCCTAGACCTTACCCTAACTCAAAGCCTACCACTAACCCTAACACAAACCCTAACCATAACCGTAGACCTAACCCTAATGCTAACCCTAACCCTAGCCCTAACACTAACCAGAACCCTCACCCTAACCCTAGCCCTCACCCTATACCTAACCCGAACCCTAAACCTTAACCCTAACCCTAACCCTAACCTAAGCCCTAACCCTAGCCCTAACGCTAGCCCTATACGTAGCCCTAGCCCTAGCCCTAGCCCTAACCCTAGCCCTAGCCCG
>NC_139475.1:24290000-24320000 GCF_057233095.1 Heloderma suspectum | reverse complement strand
TATCCCTAGCCCTAACCCTAACCCAACACCTACCACTAACCCTAACGCTAACCCAAACCCTAACCGGAACCAGAACCGTAACCCTAACCCTAACCCGAGCCCTAAAACTAACCCTAGCCCTAACCCTAACCCTAAGCCTAACCCTAGCGCTAACCCTAACCCTAACCCTAAACCTAACTATAGCCTTAACCCAAACCCTAGGCCTAGACCTAACCCTACCCCTACCCCTACCCCTAAACCAAACTGTAACCCTAAACTAAAACTGAACCCTAACCCTAACCCTAGCCCTAGCTCTAGTTCTAAACCTAGCCCTAACCCTGACCCTAGCCCTAGCCCTAACCCTAGACCTTACCCTAACTCAAAGCCTACCACTAACCCTAACACAAACCCTAACGATAACCGTAGACCTAACCCTAATGCTAACCCTAGCCCTAACACTAACCAGAACCCTCACCCTAACCCTAGCCCTCACCCTATACCTAACCCTAACCCTAAACCTAACCCTTGCCCTAGCCCAAGCCCTAGCCATAGCCCTAACCCTAACACTAGCCCTAGCCTTAACCCTAACCCTTATCCGAGCCCTAACCCTAACCATAGCCATAACCCTAACCCTACCCTAATCCTACCCCGACCCCTTCCCATAACCCTAACCGTAGCCCTGACCCTAATGCTAACCCTGCCCCTAACACTAACCCTAACCCTCACCCTAACCCTAGTCCTGACCCTCACCCTAACCCCAACCGTAACCCTAACCCGATCTCTAACCCTAATCATAGCCCTTGCCCTAACCCTTGCCCTAACCCTTGCCCTAGCCCTAGCCCTAGCCCTAGCCCTAGCCCTAACCCTCACCCTAACCCTAACCCTAACCCTAACCCTAACCATAGCCCTTGCCCTAACCCTTGCCCTAGCCCTAGCCCGAGCCCTAAAACTAACCCTAACCCAAGCCCTAACCTTAGCCCTAACCCTAGCCCTAACCGTAGCCCTAGCAGTAACCCTAGCCCTAGCCCGAACACTAACCCTAACCCTAACCCAAACCCTAACGCTAACCCTAACTCTAACCTTAACCCTAACCCTAACCCTAACCCTAACCCTAACCCCAACCCTCGACCTAACCCTAGCCCTAACCCTAATCCTAACGCTAACCATAACCCTAACCCTAACAAAAAAACATATCCCTAAACCTAAATCTCACCCTAACACTAGGCTTAGCCCTAACCCTCTCACTAACTGTAACCCTAACCCTAATCCTAGCCTAAACTCTATCCCTAGCCCTAACCCTAACCCAACACCTACCACTAACCCTAACGCTAACCCAAACCCTAACCAGAACCGTAACCCTAACCCTAACCCGAGCCCTAAACCTAACCCTAGCCCTAACCCTAACCCTAAGCCTAACCCTAGCGCTAACCCTAACCCTAACCCTAAACCTAACTATAGCCTTAACCCAAACCCTAGGCCTAGACCTAACCCTACCCCTACCCCTACCCCTAAACCAAACTGTAACCCTAAACTAAAACTGAACCCTAACCCTAACCCTAGCCCTAGCTCTAGTTCTAAACCTAGCCCTAACCCTGACCCTAGCCCTAGCCCTAACCCTAGACCTTACCCTAACTCAAAGCCTACCACTAACCCTAACACAAACCCTAACGATAACCGTAGACCTAACCCTAATGCTAACCCTAGCCCTAACACTAACCAGAACCCTCACCCTAACCCTAGCCCTCACCCTATACCTAACCCTAACCCTAAACCTAACCCTTGCCCTAGCCCAAGCCCTAGCCATAGCCCTAACCCTAACACTAGCCCTAGCCTTAACCCTAACCCTTATCCGAGCCCTAACCCTAACCATAGCCATAACCCTAACCCTACCCTAATCCTACCCCGACCCCTTCCCATAACCCTAACCGTAGCCCTGACCCTAATGCTAACCCTGCCCCTAACACTAACCCTAACCCTCACCCTAACCCTAGTCCTGACCCTCACCCTAACCCCAACCGTAACCCTAACCCGATCTCTAACCCTAATCATAGCCCTTGCCCTAACCCTTGCCCTAACCCTTGCCCTAGCCCTAGCCCTAGCCCTAGCCCTAACCCTCACCCTAACCCTAACCCTAACCCTAACCATAGCCCTTGCCCTAACCCTTGCCCTAGCCCTAGCCCTAGCCCTAAAACTAACCCTAACCCAAGCCCTAACCCTAGCCCTAACCCTAGCCCTAACCGTAGCCCTAGCAGTAACCCTAGCCCTAGCCCGAACACTAACCCTAACCCTAACCCAAACCCTAACGCTAACCCTAACTCTAACCTTAACCCTAACCCTAACCCTAACCCTAACCCTAACCCCAACCCTCGACCTAACCCTAGCCCTAACCCTAATCCTAACGCTAACCATAACCCTAACCCTAACAAAAAAACATATCCCTAAACCTAAATCTCACCCTAACACTAGGCTTAGCCCTAACCCTCTCACTAACTGTAACCCTAACCCTAATCCTAGCCTAAACTCTATCCCTAGCCCTAACCCTAACCCAACACCTACCACTAACCCTAACGCTAACCCAAACCCTAACCAGAACCGTAACCCTAACCCTAACCCGAGCCCTAAACCTAACCCTAGCCTTAACCCTAACCCTAAGCCTAACCCTAGCGCTAACCCTAACCCTAACCCTAAACCTAACTTTAGCCTTAACCCTAACCCTAGGCCTAGACCGACCCCTACCCCTACCCCTACCCCTACCCCTAAACCAAACTGTAACCCTAAACTAAAACTGAACCCTAACCCTAACCTTAGCCCTAGCTCTAGTTCTACCCCTAGCCCTAACCCTTACCCTAGCCCTAGCCCTAACCCTAGACCTTACCCTAACTCAAAGCCTACCACTAACCCTAACACAAATCCTAACCATAACCGTAGCCCTAACCTTAATGCTAACCCTAGCCCTAACACTAACCAGAACCCTCAACCTAACCCTAGCACTCACCCTATACCTAACCCGAACCCTAACCCTAACCCTAACCCTAACCTAAGCCCTAACCCTAGCCCTAACCCTAGCCCTATCCGTAGCCCTAGCCCTAGCCCTAACCCTAGCCCTAGCCCTAACCCTAGACCTTACCCTAACTCAAAGCCTACCACTAACCCTAACACAAACCCTAACCATAACCGTAGCCCTAACCCTAATGCTAACCCTAGCCCTAACACTAACCAGAACCCTCACCCTAGCCCTAGCCCTAGCCCTAACCCTAGCCCTAGCCCGAACCCTAAGCCTAAGCCTAAGCCTAACCCTAACCCTAACCCTAACACTAACCCTAGCCCAAAGCGTCACCCTAACGATAACCCTAACCCTAGAGCTAACCCTAACCCTAACCCTAACCCTAAACATCACCCTAGCCCTAACCCTAACCCTAACCCTTACCCTAACCCTAACCCTAACCCAAACAGTATCCCTAACCCTAAGCATAACCCTAGGCTTAGCCCTAACCCTCTCACTTACAATAACCCTAACCCTAACCCTAGCCCCAACCCTGACCCTAGCCCTAACCCTAACCCAACCCCTACCACTAACCCTAACCCTAACCCAAACCCTAACCCTAACCGTAACCCTAACCATAACCCGAGCCCTAAACCTAACCCTATCCCTAACCCTAAACGTAACCCTAGCGCTAACCCTAACGCTAACCCTAACCCTAAACCTAACCTTAGCCCTAATTCTAACCCTAGGCCTAGCCCTAACCCTAGCCCTAGCCCTACCCTAGCCCTACCCCTAACTCAAACTGTAACCCTAAACTGAACCTGAACCCTAACGCTAGCCCTAACTCTAGCTCTAACGCATGTCCTAACCGTTACCCTAGCCCTAGCCCTAGCGCTAACACGAGCCCTAGCCCTAATCCTAACCCTAACCCTAACCCAAACCCTAACCCAAACCCTAGCCCTAACCCTAACCCTAACCCAAAGCCTACCACTAAACCTAACCAAAACCCTAACCATAATCATAAACCTAACCCTAACCCTAGCCCTCACCCTAATGATAACCCTAGCCCTAACCCTAACCCTAAAACTAACCCTCACCCCTAACCTAGCCCTCACCCTCACCCTAACTCTACTCCTAACCCTAAACCTCACCGAACCCTAACCCTAGCCATAACGCTAGCCCTAACCGTAGCCCTAGCCCTAGCCCTAACCCTAACCCTAACCCTAAACCTAAACCTAACTCTAACGCTAACGCTAACGCCAGCCCTAACCCTAATGCTAACCCTAGCCGTAACCCTCACCCTCACCCTCACCCTCACCCTAACCATAGCCCTCACACTGACCCTAACCCTAACCGTAACAATAGCCCTTGACCTAACCCTTGCCCTAGCCCTATCCCTATCCCTAGTCCTAGCCCTAGCCCTATCCCTATCCCTGTCCCTATCCCTAGTCCTAGCCCTAGCCCTAACCCTAGCCCTAGCCCTAACCCTAACCCTAACCCTAACCCTAAACATAACCCAAGCCCTAACCCTAGCCGTAGCCCTAACCCCACCCTAACGCTAACCCGAACTCTAGCCCTTACCCGAACCATAGCCCTAACCCTAACCCTAACCCTAGCCCTAGCCCTAGCCCTAGCCCTATACCTAGCCCTAGCCCGAGCCTTAACCCTAAACCTAACCCTAGCCCAGACCCTATCCCTAAACCTATCCCTAACCCTAACCCTAACCCAAACCCTAACCCAAACCCTAGCCCTAACCCTAACCCAAAGCCTACCACTAAACCTAACCAAAACCCTAACCATAATCATAAACCTAACCCTAACCCTAGCCGTAACCCTAATGATAACCCTAGCCGTAACCCTCACCCTCACCCTAACCATAGCCCTCACACTGACCCTAAACTTGACCGTAACAATAGCCCTTGACCTAACCCTTGCCCTAGCCCTATCCCTATCCCTAGCCCTAGTCCTATCCCTATCCCTATCCCTATCCCTATCCCTAGTCCTATCCCTAGCCCTAACCCTAACCCAAGCCCAAACCCTAGCCGTAGCCCTAACCCCACCCTAACCCTAACCCGAACCCTAGCCCTAACCCTAACACTAACCCTAGCCCTAGCCCTAGCCCTAGCCCTAGCCCTAGCCCTAGCCCTAGCCCTATCCCTATCCCTAGCCCTAGCCCTAGCCCTAGCCGGAGCCTTAACCCTAAACCTAACCCTAGCCCAGACCCTATCCCTAAACCTATCCCTACCCCTAAACCTAACCCTAGCCCTAGCCCTAACCCCAACCCTAACCCTAGTCCTAGCGCTAACCCTAACGCTAACCCTAACCCTAGCCCTAGCCCTAGCTTTAACCCTAGCCCTAGCCCTAAACCTAACCCCAACCCCAACCCTAACCCTAACCCAAACCATAAACCTACCCCAAACCCTAACCCTAACCCTAACCCGAACCGAACCCGAACTCAAACCCTAACCCCAACCCCAACCACAACACAACACCAACCGCAACCACAACCGTAAACCTAATCCTAACCCTAACCCTAACCCTAACCTCTACCCCAACCCTAGCCCTAACTCTAACCCTAACCCTAACCGTAACCCTAACCGTAACCCCAAACCTAACCCTAGCCCTAGCCCTAACATTAACCCTAACCCTAGCCCTAACCCTAGACCTTACCCTAACCCAAAGCCTACCACTAACACTAATACAAACCCTAACCATAACGGTTGCCCTAACCCTAATGCTTACCCTAGCCCTAACACTAACCAGAACCCTCACCCTAACCCTAGCCCTCACCCTATACCTAACCCCAACCGTAACCCTTGCCCTAGCCCAAGACCTAGCCATAGCCCTAACCCTAACACTAGCCCTAGCCTTAGACCTAACCCTTGTCCGAACTCTAACCCTAACCATAGCCCTTGCCCTAACCCTTGCCCTAGCCCTAGCCCTAGCCCTAACCCTAACCCTAACCCAAGCCCTACCCCTAGCCCTAACCCTAGCCCTAACCGTAGCCCTAGCAGTAACCCTAGCCCTAGCCCGAACACTAACCCTAACCCAAACCCTAACCCTAACCCTAACTCTAACCTTAATCCTAACCCTAACCCTAACCCTAACCCTCGACCTAACCCTAGCCCTAACCCTAATCCTAACGCTAACCATAACCCTAACCCTAACAAAAAAACATATCCCTAAACCTAAATCTCACCCTAACACTAGCCTTAGCCCTAACCCTCTCACTAACTGTAACCCTAACCCTAATCCTAGCCTAAACTCTATACCTAGCACTAACCCTAACAAAACACCTACCACTAACCCTAACCCTAACGCTAACCCAAACCCTAACCAGAAACAGAACCGTAACCCTAACCCTAACCCGAGCCCTAAACCTAACCCTACCCCTAACCCTAACCCTAAGCCTAACCCTAGCGCTAACCCTAACCCTAACCCTAAACCTAACTATAGCCTTAACCCAAACCCTAGGCCTAGACCTAACCCTACCCCTACCCCTACCCCTAAACCAAACTGTAACCCTAAACTAAAACTGAACCCTAACCCTAACCCTAGCCCTAGCTCTAGTTCTAAACCTAGCCCTAACCCTGACCCTAGCCCTAGCCCTAACCCTAGACCTTACCCTAACTCAAAGCCTACCACTAACCCTAACACAAACCCTAACCATAACCGTAGCCCTAACCCTAATGCTAACCCTAGCCCTAACACTAACCAGAACCCTCACCCTAACCCTAGCCCTCAACCTATACCTAACCCGAACCCTAACCCTAACCCTAACCCTAACCCTAACCTAAGCCCTAACCCTAGCCCTAACCCTAGCCCTATCCGTAGCCCTAGCCCTAGCCCTAACCCTAACCCTAGCCCTAGCCCTAACCCTAACCCTAACACTAATTCTAACCCTATCCGGAACCCGAACCCAAACTCAAACCCTAACCCCAACCCCAACCACAACACGACACCAACCACAACCCCAACCGTAACCCTCACCCTAACCTCAACCCCAACCCCAGCCCTAACCCTAACCCTAACCCTAAACCTAACCCTAGCCCTAACCCTAACTCTAACCCAAATCCTAAACCTAACCCAAACCCTAACCCTAGCCATAACCCTAACCCTAACCTTAGCCCAAACCCTAACCCTAGACCTAACCCTAACCCAAAGCCTACCACAAACCCTAACCCAAACCCTAACCATAACCATAGCCCTAACCCTGACCCTAACCGTAGCCCTAACCCTAATGCTAACCCTAGCCCTAACACTAACCCTAACCCTCACCCTAACCCTAGCCCTAACCCTAACCCTGACCCTAACCCTAACCCTAACCATAACCCTAACCATAGCCCTTGCCGTAACCCTTGCCGTAGCCCTAACCCTAGCCCTAACCCTAGTCGTAACCATAGCCCTAGCCCTAACCCTAGCCCTAGCCCGAACCCTAACCCTAACCCTAACACTAACCCTAACCCTAACCCTAACCCTAACCCTAACCCTAACCCTAAGCCTAACCCAAACCATATCCCTAAACCTAAGCCTAACCCTAACACTAGCCTTAGCCCTAACCCTCTCACTAACTGTAACCTAACCCTAATCATAGCCTAAACTCTATCCCTATCCCTAACCCTAACCCAACACCTACCACTAACCGTAACGCTAACCCAAACCCTAACCAGAACCAGAACCGTAACCCAAAACCTAACCCGAGCCCTAAACCTAACCCTAGCCCTAACCCTAACCCTAAGCCTAACCCGAGCGCTAACCCTAACCCTAACCCTAAACCTAACTATAGCCTTAACCCTAACCCTAGGCCTAGACCTAACCCTACCCCTATGCCTACCCCTAAACCAAACTGTAACCCTAAACTGAAACTGAACCCTAACCCTAACCCTAGCCCTAGCTCTAGTTCTAAACCTAGCCCTAACCCTTACCCTAGCCCTAGCCCTAACCCTAGACCTTACCCTAACCCAAAGCCTACCACTAACCCTAATACCAACCCTAACCATAACCGTAGCCCTAACCCTAATGCTTACCCTAGCCCTAACACTAACCAGAACCCTCACCCTAACCCTAGCCCTCACCCTATACCTAACCCTAACCCTAACCTTAACCCTTGCCCTAGCCATAGCCCTAACCCTAACACTAGCCCTAGCCTTAGCCCTAACCCTTGTCCGAGCCCTAACCCTAACCATAGCCGTAACCCTAACCCTACCCTAATCCTACCCCTACCCCTACCCCTAACCCTAACCGTAGCCCTGACCCTAATGCTAACCCTGGCCCTAACACTAACCCTAACCCTCACGCTAACCCTAGTCCTGACCCTCACCCTAACCCCAACCATAACCCTAACCCGAACTCTAACCCTAATCATAGTCCTTGCCCTAACCCTTGCCCTAGCCCTAGCCCTAGCCCTAGCCCTAACCCTCACCCTAACCCTAACCCTAACCCTAACCCTAAACCTAAACATAGCCCTTGCCCTAACCCTTGCCCTATCCCTAGCCCAAGCCCTAGCCCTAACCCTAACCCCAACCCAAGCCCTAACCCTAGCCCTAACCCTAGCCCTAACCGTAGCCCTAGCATTAACCCTAGCCCTAGCCCGAACACTAACCCTAACCCTAACCCAAACCCTAACCCTAACCCTAACCCTAACCTTAACCCTAACCCTAACCCTAACCCTAACCCTAACCCTCGACCTAACCCTAGCCCTAACCCTAATCCTAACGCTAACCATAACCCTAACCCTAACAAAAAACCATATTCCTAAACCTAAACCTCACCCTAACACTAGCCTTAGCCCTAACCCTCTCACTAACTGTAACCCTAACCCTAATCCTAGCCCTAGCTCTAGTTCTAACCCTAGCCCTAACCCTTTCCCTAGCCCTAGCCCTAACCCTAGACCTTACCCTAGCCCTATCCGTAGCCCTAGCCCTAGCCCTAACCCTAGCCCTAGCCCGAACCCTAACCCTAACCCTAAACCTAACCCTAACCCTAGCCCAAAGCGTCACCCTAACGATAACCCTAACCCTAGACCTAACCCTAACCCTAACCCTAACCCTAAACCTCACCCTAGCCCTAACCCTAACCCAAACCCTTACCCTAACCCTAACCCTAACCCAAACAGTATCCCTAACCCTAAGCATAACCCTAGGCTTAGCCCTAACCCTCTCACTTACAATAACCCTAACCCTAACCCTAGCCCCAACCCTGACCCTAGCCCTAACCCTAACCCAACCCCTACCACTAACCCTAACCCTAACCCTAACCATAACCGTAACCCTAACCCTAACCCGAGCCCTAAACTTAACCCTATCCCTAACCCTAAACGTAACCCTAGCGCTAACCCTAACGCTAAGCCTAAGCCTAAACCTAACCTTAGCCCTAATTCTAACCCTAGGCCTAGCCCTAACCCTAGCCCTAGCCCTACCTTACCCCTACCCCTAACTCAAACTGTAACCCTAAACTGAACCTCAACCCTAACGCTAGCCCTAAATCTAGCTCTAACGCATGTCCTAACCATTAACCTAGCCCTAGCCCTAGCCCTAACACTAGCCCTAGCCCTAATCCTAACCCTAACCCTAACCCAAACCCTAACCCAAACCCTAGCCCTAACCCTAACCCAAAGCCTACCACTAAACCTAACCAAAACCCTAACCATAATCATAAACCTAACCCTAACCCTAGCCCTAACCCTAATGATAACCCTAGCCCTAACCCAAACCCTAAAACTAACCCTCACCCTAAACCTAGCCCTCACCCTAACCCTAACTCTACTCCTAACCCTAAACCTCACCGAACCCTAACCCTAGCCATAACGCTAGCCCTAACCGTAGCTCTAGCCCTAGCCCTAACCCTAACCCTAACCCTAACCCTAAACCTAACTCTAACGCTAACGCCAGCCCTAACCCTAATGCTAACCCTAGCTGTAACCCTCATCCTCACCCTCACCCTAACCATAGCCCTCACACTGACCCTAACCCTAACTGTAACAATAGCCCTCGACCTAACCCTAGCCCTAACCCTAATCCTAACGCTAACCATAACCCTAACCCTAACAAAAAAACATATCCCTAAACCTAAATCTCACCCTAACACTAGCCTTAGCCCTAACCCTCTCACTAACTGTAACCCTAACCCTAATCCTAGCCTAAACTCTATCCCTAGCCCTAACCCTAACCCAACACCTACCACTAACC
The DNA here is from genome assembly GCF_057233095.1 of Heloderma suspectum. Taxonomy (NCBI): domain Eukaryota; kingdom Metazoa; phylum Chordata; class Lepidosauria; order Squamata; family Helodermatidae; genus Heloderma; species Heloderma suspectum. Next base: position 24,309,851 of record NC_139475.1, on the reverse strand, counting down.
CTAACCCTAACGCTAACCCAAACCCTAACCAGAACCAGAACCGTAACCCTAACCCTAACCCGAGTCCTAAACTTAACCCTAGCCCTAACCCTAACCCTAAGCCTAACCCTAGCGCTAACCCTAACCCTAACCCTAAACCTAACTATAGCCTTAACCCAAACCCTAGGCCTAGACCTACCCCTACCCCTACCACTACCCCTAAACCAAACTGTAACCCTAAACTAAAACTGAACCCTAACCCTAACCCTAGCCCTAGCTCTAGTTCTAAACCTAGCCCTAACCCTGACACTAGCCCTAGCCCTAACCCTAGACCTTACCCTAACTCAAAGCCTACCACTAACCCTAACACAAACCCTAACCATAACCGTAGCCCTAACCCTAATGCTAACCCTAGCCCTAACACTAACCAGAACCCTCACCCTAACCCTAGCCCTCACCCTATACCTAACCCGAACCATAAACCTAACCCTAACCCTAACCCTAACCTAAGACCTAACCCTAGCCCTAACCCTAGCCCTATCCGTAGCCCTAGCCCTAGCCCTAACCTTAGCCCTAGCCCGAACCCGAACCCTAACCCTAACCCTAACCCTAACCCTAGCCCAAAGCGTCACCCTAACGATAACCCTAACCCTAGACCTAACCCTAACCCTAACCCTAACCCTAAACCTCACCCTAGCCCTAACCCTAACCCTAACCCTAACCCTAACCCTAACCCTAACCCTAACCCTAACCCTTACCCTAACCCTAACCCTAACCCTAATCCTAACCGAAACAGTATCCCTAACCCTAACCATAACCCTAGGCTTAGCCCTAAGCCTCTCACTTACAATAACCCTAACCCTAACCCTAGCCCCAACCCTGACCCTAGCCCTAACCCTAACCCAACCCCTACCACTAACCCTAACCCTAACCCAAACCCTAACCATAACCGTAACCCTAACCCTAACCCGAGCCCTAAACCTAACGCTATCCCTAACCCTAAACGTAACCCTAGCGCTAACCCTAACGCTAACCCTAACCCTAAACCTAACCTTAGCCCTAATTCTAACCCTAGGCCTAGCCCTAACCCTAGCCCTAGCCCTACCCTACCCCTACCCCTAACTCAAACTGTAACCCTAAACTGAACCTGAACCCTAACGCTAGCCCTAAATCTAGCTCTAACGCATGTCCTAACAGTTACCCAGCCCTAGCCCTAGCCCTAAGACTAGCCCTAGCCCTAATCCTAACCCTAACCCTAACCCTAACCCTAACCCAAGCCCTAACCCTAGCCGTAGCCCTAACCCCACCCTAACCCTAACCCGAACCCTAGCCCTAACCCGAACCCTAGCCCTAACCGTAACGCTAACCCTAGCCCTAGCCCTAGCCCTAGCCCTATCCCTAGCCCTAGCCCGAGCCGTAACCCTAAACCTAACCCTAGCCCAGACCCTATCCCTAAACCTATCCCTACCCCTAAACCTAACCCTAGCCCTAACCCTAACCCTAACCCTAACCCTACCCCTACCCCTAACCCTAGCCCTAGCACTAACCCTAACCCTAACCCTACCCCTAACCCTAACCCTAGCCCTAGCGCTAACCCTAACGCTAACCCTAAACCTAGCCCTAGTCCTAGCTTTAACCCTAGCCCTAGCCCTAGCCCTAGCCCTAGCCCTAAACCTAACCCCAACCCCAACCCTAACCCTAACCCTAACCCTAACCCGAACCGAACCCGAACTCAAACCCTAACCCCAACCCCAACCACAACACCAACCGCAACCACAACCGTAACCCTAAGCCTAACCCTAACCCTAACCCTAACCTCAACCACAACCCTAGCCCTAACTCTAACCCTAACCCTAACCCTAACCCTAACCGTAACCCCAAACCTAACCCTAGCCCTAGCCCTAACATTAACCCTAACCCTAGCCATAGCCTTAATCCTCACCCTAACCCTAACCCAAACCCTAACCCAAACCCTAGCCCTAACCCTAACCCAAAGCCTACCACTAAACCTAACCAAAACCCTAACCATAATCATAAACCTAACCCTAACCCTAGCCCTAATCCTAATGATAACCCTAGCCCTAACCCTAACCCTAAAACTAACCCTCACCCTAAACCTAGGCCTCACCCTAACCCCAACCCTAACCCTAACCCTCACCAAGCCCTAACCCTAGCCCTAAGCCTAGCCCTAACCGTAGCCCTAGCCCCAGCCCTAACCCTAACCCTAACCCTTGCCCTAGCCCTAGCCCTAGCCCTAGCCCTAGCCCTAACCCTAACCCTAACCCAGGCCCTAACCCTAGCCCTAACCCTAGCCCTAACCCTAGACCTTACCCTAACTCAAAGCCTACCACTAACCCTAACACAAACCCTAACCATAACCGTAGACCTAACCCTAATGCTAACCCTAACCCTAGCCCTAACACTAACCAGAACCCTCACCCTAACCCTAGCCCTCACCCTATACCTAACCCGAACCCTAAACCTTAACCCTAACCCTAACCCTAACCTAAGCCCTAACCCTAGCCCTAACGCTAGCCCTATACGTAGCCCTAGCCCTAGCCCTAGCCCTAACCCTAGCCCTAGCCCGAACCCGAACCCGAACCCTAACCCTAACCCTAACCCTAACCCTAACCCTAGCCCAAAGTGTCACCCTAACGATAACCCTAACCCTAGACCTAACCCTAACCCTAACCCTAAACCTCACCCTAGCCCTAACCCTAACCCTAACCCTAACCCTAACTCTAACCCTAAGCATAGCCCTTGCCCTAACCCTTGCCCTAGCCCTAGCCCTAACCCTCACCCTAACCCTAACCCTAACCCTAACCCTAACCATAGCCCTTGCCTAACCCTTGCCCTAGCCCTAGCCCTAGCCCTAACCCTAACCCAAGCCCTAACCCTAGCCCTAACCCTAGCCCTAACCTTAGCCCTAACTGTAGCCCTAGCAGTAACCCTAGCCCTAGCCCGAACACTAACCCTAACCCTAACACAAACCCTAACCCTAACCCTAACTCTAACCTTAACCCTAACCCTAACCTTAACCCTAACCCTAACCCTCGACCTAACCCTAGCCCTAACCCTAATCCTAACGCTAACCATAACCCTAACCCTAACAAAAAACCGTATCCCTAAACCTAAATCTCACCCTAACACTAGCCTTAGCCCTAACCCTCTCACTAACTGTAACCTAACCCTAATCCTAGCCTAAACTCTATCCCTAGCCCTAACCCTAACCCAACACCTACCACTAACCGTAACGCTAACCCAAACCCTAACCAGAACCAGAACCGTAACCCTAAACCTAACCCGAGCCCTAAACCTAACCCTAGCCCTAACCCTAACCCTAAGCCTAACCCTAGCGCTAACCCTAACCCTAACCCTAAACCTAACTATAGCCTTAACCCTAACCCTAGGCCTAGACCTAACCCTACCCCTACCCCTAAACCAAACTGTAACCCTAAACTGAAACTGAACCCTAACCCTAACCCTAGTCCTAGCTCTAGTTCTAAACCTAGCCCTAAACCTTACCCTAGCCCTAGCCCTAACCCTAGACCTTACCCTAACCCAAAGCCTACCACTAACCCTAATACAAACCCTCGCCCTAACCGTAGCCCTCACCCTATACCTAACCCTCACCCTAACCCTAACCCTTGCCCTAGCCCAAGCCCTAGCCATAGCCCTAACCCTAACACTAGCCCTAGCCTTAGCCCTAACCCTTGTCCGAGCCCTAACCCTAACCATAGCCGTAACCCTAACCCTACCCTAATCCTACCCCTACCCCTTCCCATAACCCTAACCGTAGCCCTGACCCTAATGCTAACCCTGGCCCTAACACTAACAATAACCCTCACCCTAACCCTAGTCCTGACCCTCACCCTAACCCCAACCGTAACCCTAACCCGATCTCTAACCCTAACCATAGCCCTTGCCCTAACCCTTGCCCTAGCCCTAGCCCTAGCCCGAGCCCTAACCCTCACCCTAACCCTAACCCTAACCCTAACCATAGCCCTTGCCCTAACCCTTGCCCTAGCCCTAGCCCTAGCCCTAACCCTAACCCTAACCCAAGCCCTACCCCTAGCCCTAACCCTAGCCCTTACCATAGCCCTAGCAGTAACCCTAGCCCTAGCCTGAACACTAACCCTAACCCAAACCCTAACCCTAACCCTAACCCTAACTCTAACCTTAACCCTAACCCTAACCCTAACCCTAACCCTAACCCTAACCCTAACCCTAACCCTCGACCTAACCCTAGCCCTAACCCTAATCCTAACGCTAACCATAACCCTAACCCTAACAAAAAACCATATCCCTAAACCTAACTCTCACCCTAACACTAGCCTAAGCCCTAACCCTCTCACTAACTGTAACCCTAACCCTAATCCTAGCCTAAACTCTATCCCTAGCCCTAACCCTAACCCAACACCTACCACTAACCCTAACGCTAACCCAAACCCTAACCGGAACCAGAACCGTAACCCTAACCCTAACCCGAGCCCTAAACCTAACCCTAGCCCTAACCCTAACCCTAAGCCTAACCCTAGCGCTAACCCTAACCCTAACCCTAAACCTAACTATAGCCTTAACCCAAACCCTAGGCCTAGACCTAACCCTACCCCTACCCCTACCCCTAAACCAAACTGTAACCCTAAACTAAAACTGAACCCTAACCCTAACCCTAGCCCTAGCTCTAGTTCTAAACCTAGCCCTAACCCTGACCCTAGCCCTAGCCCTAACCCTAGACCTTACCCTAACTCAAAGCCTACCACTAACCCTAACACAAACCCTAACGATAACCGTAGACCTAACCCTAATGCTAACCCTAGCCCTAACACTAACCAGAACCCTCACCCTAACCCTAGCCCTCACCCTATACCTAACCCTAACCCTAAACCTAACCCTTGCCCTAGCCCAAGCCCTAGCCATAGCCCTAACCCTAACACTAGCCCTAGCCTTAACCCTAACCCTTATCCGAGCCCTAACCCTAACCATAGCCATAACCCTAACCCTACCCTAATCCTACCCCGACCCCTTCCCATAACCCTAACCGTAGCCCTGACCCTAATGCTAACCCTGCCCCTAACAATAACCCTAACCCTCACCCTAACCCTAGTCCTGACCCTCACCCTAACCCCAACCGTAACCCTAACCCGATCTCTAACCCTAATCATAGCCCTTGCCCTAACCCTTGCCCTAACCCTTGCCCTAGCCCTAGCCCTAGCCCTAGCCCTAACCCTCACCCTAACCCTAACCCTAACCCTAACCATAGCCCTTGCCCTAACCCTTGCCCTAGCCCTAGCCCTAGACCTAAAACTAACCCTAACCCAAGCCCTAACCCTAGCCCTAACCCTAGCCCTAACCGTAGCCCTAGCAGTAACCCTAGCCCTAGCCCGAACACTAACCCTAACCCTAACCCAAACCCTAACGCTAACCCTAACTCTAACCTTAACCCTAACCCTAACCCTAACCCTAACCCTAACCCTAACCCTAACCCTCGACCTAACCCTAGCCCTAACCCTAATCCTAACGCTAACCATAACCCTAACCCTAACAAAAAAACATATCCCTAAACCTAAATCTCACCCTAACACTAGGCTTAGCCCTAACCCTCTCACTAACTGTAACCCTAACCCTAATCCTAGCCTAAACTCTATCCCTAGCCCTAACCCTAACCCAACACCTACCACTAACCCTAACGCTAACCCAAACCCTAACCAGAACCGTAACCCTAACCCTAACCCGAGCCCTAAACCTAACCCTAGCCCTAACCCTAACCCTAAGCCTCACCCTAGCGCTAACCCTAACCCTAACCCTAAACCTAACTTTAGCCTTAACCCTAACCCTAGGCCTAGACCTACCCCTACCCCTACCCCTACCCCTACCCATAAACCAAACTGTAACCCTAAACTAAAACTGAACCCTAACCCTAACCTTAGCCCTAGCTCTAGTTCTACCCCTAGCCCTAACCCTTACCCTAGCCCTAGCCCTAACCCTAGACCTTACCCTAACTCAAAGCCTACCACTAACCCTAACACAAATCCTAACCATAACCGTAGCCCTAACCTTAATGCTAACCCTAGCCCTAACACTAACCAGAACCCTCAACCTAACCCTAGCACTCACCCTATACCTAACCCGAACCCTAACCCTAACCCTAACCCTAACCTAAGCCCTAACCCTAGCCCTAACCCTAGCCCTATCCGTAGCCCTAGCCCTAGCCCTAACCCTAGCCCTAGCCCTAACCCTAGACCTTACCCTAACTCAAAGCCTACCACTAACCCTAACACAAACCCTAACCATAACCGTAGCCCTAACCCTAATGCTAACCCTAGCCCTAACACTAACCAGAACCCTCACCCTAGCCCTAGCCCTAGCCCTAACCCTAGCCCTAGCCCGAACCCTAAGCCTAAGCCTAACCCTAACCCTAACCCTAGCCCTAACCCTAACACAAACCCTAGCCCTAGCCCTCGCCCTAAACCTAACCCTAACCCTAAACCTAACCCTAGCCCTAGCCCTAACCCTACCCTAAACCTAACCTGAACTCTAGCCCTAACCCTTGCCCTAACTCTAACCCTAACCCTAACCCTAACCCTAACCATAGCCGTAACCCTAACCCTACCCTAATCCTACCCCTACCCCTACCCCTAACCCTAACCGTAGCCCTGACCCTAATGCTAACCCTGGCCCTAACACTAACCCTAACCCTCACCCTAACCCTAGCCCTGACCCTCACCCTAACCCCAACCCTAACCCTAACCCTAACCCTAACTCTAACCCTAAGCATAGCCCTTGCCCTAACCCTTGCCCTAGCCCTAGCCCTAACCCTCACCCTAACCCTAACCCTAACCCTAACCCTAACCATAGCCCTTGCCTAACCCTTGCCCTAGCCCTAGCCCTAGCCCTAACCCTAACCCAAGCCCTAACCCTAGCCCTAACCCTAGCCCTAACCTTAGCCCTAACTGTAGCCCTAGCAGTAACCCTAGCCCTAGCCCGAACACTAACCCTAACCCTAACACAAACCCTAACCCTAACCCTAACTCTAACCTTAACCCTAACCCTAACCTTAACCCTAACCCTAACCCTCGACCTAACCCTAGCCCTAACCCTAATCCTAACGCTAACCATAACCCTAACCCTAACAAAAAACCGTATCCCTAAACCTAAATCTCACCCTAACACTAGCCTTAGCCCTAACCCTCTCACTAACTGTAACCTAACCCTAATCCTAGCCTAAACTCTATCCCTAGCCCTAACCCTAACCCAACACCTACCACTAACCGTAACGCTAACCCAAACCCTAACCAGAACCAGAACCGTAACCCTAAACCTAACCCGAGCCCTAAACCTAACCCTAGCCCTAACCCTAACCCTAAGCCTAACCCTAGCGCTAACCCTAACCCTAACCCTAAACCTAACTATAGCCTTAACCCTAACCCTAGGCCTAGACCTACCCCTACCCCTACCCCTACCCCTAAACCAAACTGTAACCCTAAACTGAAACTGAACCCTAACCCTAACCCTAGCCCTAGCTCTAGTTCTAAACCTAGCCCTAAACCTTACCCTAGCCCTAGCCCTAACCCTAGACCTTACCCTAACCCAAAGCCTACCACTAACCCTAATACAAACCCTCACCCTAACCCTAGCCCTCACCCTATACCTAACCCTAACCCTAACCCTAACCCTTGCCCTAGCCCAAGCCCTAGCCATAGCCCTAACCCTAACACTAGCCCTAGCCTTAGCCCTAACCCTTGTCCGAGCCCTAACCCTAACCATAGCCTTAACCCTAACCCTACCCTAATCCTACCCCTACCCCTTCCCATAACCCTAACCGTAGCCCTGACCCTAATGCTAACCCTGCCCCTAACACTAACCCTAACCCTCACCCTAACCCTAGTCCTGACCCTCACCCTAACCCCAACCGTAACCCTAACCCGATCTCTAACCCTAACCATAGCCCTTGCCCTAACCCTTGCCCTAGCCCTAGCCCTAGCCCGAGCCCTAACCCTCACCCTAACCCTAACCCTAACCCTAACCATAGCCCTTGCCCTAACCCTTGCCCTAGCCCTAGCCCTAGCCCTAACCCTAACCCTAACCCAAGCCCTACCCCTACCCCTAGCCCTAACCCTAGCCCTTACCGTAGCCCTAGCAGTAACCCTAGCCCTAGCCTGAACACTAACCCTAACCCAAACCCTAACCCTAACCCTAAACCTAACTCTAACCTTAACCCTAACCCTAACCCTAACCCTAACCCTAACCCTAACCCTAACCCTCGACCTAACCCTAGCCCTAATCCTAATCCTAACGCTAACCATAACCCTAACCCTAACAAAAAACCATATCCCTAAACCTAACTCTCACCCTAACACTAGCCTTAGCCCTAACCCTCTCACTAACTGTAACCCTAACCCTAATCCTAGCCTAAACTCTATCCCTAGCCCTAACCCTAACCCAACACCTACCACTAACCCTAACGCTAACCCAAACCCTAACCAGAACCAGAACCGTAACCCTAACCCTAACCCGAGCCCTAAACCTAACCCTAGCCCTAACCCTAACCCTAAGCCTAACCCTAGCGCTAACCCTAACCCTAACCCTAAACCTAACTATAGCCTTAACCCAAACCCTAGGCCTAGACCTAACCCTACCCCTACCCCTACCCCTAAACCAAACTGTAACCCTAAACTAAAACTGAACCCTAACCCTAACCCTAGCCCTAGCTCTAGTTATAAACCTAGCCCTAACCCTGACCCTAGCCCTAGCCCTAACCCTAGACCTTACCCTAACTCAAAGCCTACCACTAACCCTAACACAAACCCTAACCATAACCGTAGCCCTAACCCTAATGCTAACCCTAGCCCTAACACTAACCAGAACCCTCACCCTAACCCTAGCCCTCACCCTATACCTAACCCGAACCATAAACCTAACCCTAACCCTAACCCTAACCTAAGACCTAACCCTAGCCCTAACCCTAGCCCTATCCGTAGCCCTAGCCCTAGCCCTAACCTTAGCCCTAGCCCGAACCCGAACCCTAACCCTAACCCTAACCCTAACCCTAGCCCAAAGCGTCACCCTAACGATAACCCTAACCCTAGACCTAACCCTAACCCTAACCCTAACCCTAAACCTCACCCTAGCCCTAACCCTAACCCTAACCCTAACCCTAACCCTAACCCTAACCCTAACCCTAACCCTTACCCTAACCCTAACCCTAACCCTAATCCTAACCGAAACAGTATCCCTAACCCTAACCATAACCCTAGGCTTAGCCCTAAGCCTCTCACTTACAATAACCCTAACCCTAACCCTAGCCCCAACCCTGACCCTAGCCCTAACCCTAACCCAACCCCTACCACTAACCCTAACCCTAACCCAAACCCTAACCATAACCGTAACCCTAACCCTAACCCGAGCCCTAAACCTAACGCTATCCCTAACCCTAAACGTAACCCTAGCGCTAACCCTAACGCTAACCCTAACCCTAAACCTAACCTTAGCCCTAATTCTAACCCTAGGCCTAGCCCTAACCCTAGCCCTAGCCCTACCCTACCCCTACCCCTAACTCAAACTGTAACCCTAAACTGAACCTGAACCCTAACGCTAGCCCTAAATCTAGCTCTAACGCATGTCCTAACAGTTACCCAGCCCTAGCCCTAGCCCTAAGACTAGCCCTAGCCCTAATCCTAACCCTAACCCTAACCCTAACCCTAACCCAAGCCCTAACCCTAGCCGTAGCCCTAACCCCACCCTAACCCTAACCCGAACCCTAGCCCTAACCCGAACCCTAGCCCTAACCGTAACGCTAACCCTAGCCCTAGCCCTAGCCCTAGCCCTATCCCTAGCCCTAGCCCGAGCCGTAACCCTAAACCTAACCCTAGCCCAGACCCTATCCCTAAACCTATCCCTACCCCTAAACCTAACCCTAGCCCTAACCCTAACCCTAACCCTAACCCTACCCCTAACCCTAACCCTAGCCCTAGCACTAACCCTAACCCTAACCCTACCCCTAACCCTAACCCTAGCCCTAGCGCTAACCCTAACGCTAACCCTAACCCTAGCCCTAGTCCTAGCTTTAACCCTAGCCCTAGCCCTAGCCCTAGCCCTAGCCCTAAACCTAACCCCAATCCCAACCCTAACCCTAACCCTAACCCTAACCCGAACCGAACCCGAACTCAAACCCTAACCCCAACCCCAACCACAACACCAACCGCAACCACAACCGTAACCCTAAGCCTAACCCTAACCCTAACCCTAACCTCAACCACAACCCTAGCCCTAACTCTAACCCTAACCCTAACCCTAACCCTAACCGTAACCCCAAACCTAACCCTAGCCCTAGCCCTAACATTAACCCTAACCCTAGCCATAGCCTTAATCCTCACCCTAACCCTAACCCAAACCCTAACCCAAACCCTAGCCCTAACCCTAACCCAAAGCCTACCACTAAACCTAACCAAAACCCTAACCATAATCATAAACCTAACCCTAACCCTAGCCCTAATCCTAATGATAACCCTAGCCCTAACCCTAACCCTAAAACTAACCCTCACCCTAAACCTAGGCCTCACCCTAACCCCAACCCTAACCCTAACCCTCACCAAGCCCTAACCCTAGCCCTAAGCCTAGCCCTAACCGTAGCCCTAGCCCCAGCCCTAACCCTAACCCTAACCCTAACCCTTGCCCTAGCCCTAGCCCTAGCCCTAGCCCTAGCCCTAACCCTAACCCTAACCCAGGCCCTAACCCTAGCCCTAACCCTAGCCCTAACCCTAGACCTTACCCTAACTCAAAGCCTACCACTAACCCTAACACAAACCCTAACCATAACCGTAGACCTAACCCTAATGCTAACCCTAACCCTAGCCCTAACACTAACCAGAACCCTCACCCTAACCCTAGCCCTCACCCTATACCTAACCCGAACCCTAAACCTTAACCCTAACCCTAACCCTAACCTAAGCCCTAACCCTAGCCCTAACGCTAGCCCTATACGTAGCCCTAGCCCTAGCCCTAGCCCTAACCCTAGCCCTAGCCCGAACCCGAACCCGAACCCTAACCCTAACCCTAACCCTAACCCTAACCCTAGCCCAAAGTGTCACCCTAACGATAACCCTAACCCTAGACCTAACCCTAACCCTAACCCTAAACCTCACCCTAGCCCTAACCCTAACCCTAACCCTAACCCTAACTCTAACCCTAAGCATAGCCCTTGCCCTAACCCTTGCCCTAGCCCTAGCCCTAACCCTCACCCTAACCCTAACCCTAACCCTAACCCTAACCCTAACCATAGCCCTTGCCTAACCCTTGCCCTAGCCCTAGCCCTAGCCCTAACCCTAACCCAAGCCCTAACCCTAGCCCTAACCCTAGCCCTAACCTTAGCCCTAACTGTAGCCCTAGCAGTAACCCTAGCCCTAGCCCGAACACTAACCCTAACCCTAACACAAACCCTAACCCTAACCCTAACTCTAACCTTAACCCTAACCCTAACCTTAACCCTAACCCTAACCCTCGACCTAACCCTAGCCCTAACCCTAATCCTAACGCTAACCATAACCCTAACCCTAACAAAAAACCGTATCCCTAAACCTAAATCTCACCCTAACACTAGCCTTAGCCCTAACCCTCTCACTAACTGTAACCTAACCCTAATCCTAGCCTAAACTCTATCCCTAGCCCTAACCCTAACCCAACACCTACCACTAACCGTAACGCTAACCCAAACCCTAACCAGAACCAGAACCGTAACCCTAAACCTAACCCGAGCCCTAAACCTAACCCTAGCCCTAACCCTAACCCTAAGCCTAACCCTAGCGCTAACCCTAACCCTAACCCTAAACCTAACTATAGCCTTAACCCTAACCCTAGGCCTAGACCTAACCCTACCCCTACCCCTAAACCAAACTGTAACCCTAAACTGAAACTGAACCCTAACCCTAACCCTAGCCCTAGCTCTAGTTCTAAACCTAGCCCTAAACCTTACCCTAGCCCTAGCCCTAACCCTAGACCTTACCCTAACCCAAAGCCTACCACTAACCCTAATACAAACCCTCGCCCTAACCGTAGCCCTCACCCTATACCTAACCCTAACCCTAACCCTAACCCTTGCCCTAGCCCAAGCCCTAGCCATAGCCCTAACCCTAACACTAGCCCTAGCCTTAGCCCTAACCCTTGTCCGAGCCCTAACCCTAACCATAGCCGTAACCCTAACCCTACCCTAATCCTACCCCTACCCCTTCCCATAACCCTAACCGTAGCCCTGACCCTAATGCTAACCCTGGCCCTAACACTAACCCTAACCCTCACCCTAACCCTAGTCCTGACCCTCACCCTAACCCCAACCGTAACCCTAACCCGATCTCTAACCCTAACCATAGCCCTTGCCCTAACCCTTGCCCTAGCCCTAGCCCTAGCCCGAGCCCTAACCCTCACCCTCACCCTAACCCTAACCCTAACCCTAACCATAGCCCTTGCCCTAACCCTTGCCCTAGCCCTAGCCCTAGCCCTAACCCTAACCCTAACCCAAGCCCTACCCCTAGCCCTAACCCTAGCCCTTACCATAGCCCTAGCAGTAACCCTAGCCCTAGCCTGAACACTAACCCTAACCCAAACCCTAACCCTAACCCTAACCCTAACTCTAACCTTAACCCTAACCCTAACCCTAACCCTAACCCTAACCCTAACCCTCGACCTAACCCTAGCCCTAACCCTAATCCTAACGCTAACCATAACCCTAACCCTAACAAAAAACCATATCCCTAAACCTAACTCTCACCCTAACACTAGCCTAAGCCCTAACCCTCTCACTAACTGTAACCCTAACCCTAATCCTAGCCTAAACTCTATCCCTAGCCCTAACCCTAACCCAACACCTACCACTAACCCTAACGCTAACCCAAACCCTAACCGGAACCAGAACCGGAACCCTAACCCTAACCCAAGCCCTAAACCTAACCCTAGCCCTAACCCTAACCCTAAGCCTAACCCTAGCGCTAACCCTAACCCTAACCCTAAACCTAACTATAGCCTTAACCCAAACCCTAGGCCTAGACCTAACCCTACCCCTACCCCTACCCCTAAACCAAACTGTAACCCTAAACTAAAACTGAACCCTAACCCTAACCCTAGCCCTAGCTCTAGTTCTAAACCTAGCCCTAACCCTGACCCTAGCCCTAGCCCTAACCCTAGACCTTACCCTAACTCAAAGCCTACCACTAACCCTAACACAAACCCTAACGATAACCGTAGACCTAACCCTAATGCTAACCCTAGCCCTAACACTAACCAAAACCCTCACCCTAACCCTAGCCCTCACCCTATACCTAACCCTAACCCTAAACCTAACCCTTGCCCTAGCCCAAGCCCTAGCCATAGCCCTAACCCTAACACTAGCCCTAGCCTTAACCCTAACCCTTATCTGAGCCCTAACCCTAACCATAGCCATAACCCTAACCCTACCCTAATCCTACCCCGACCCCTTCCCATAACCCTAACCGTAGCCCTGACCCTAATGCTAACCCTGCCCCTAACAATAATCCTAACCCTCACCCTAACCCTAGTCCTGACCCTCACCCTAACCCCAACCGTAACCCTAACCCGATCTCTAACCCTAATCATAGCCCTTGCCCTAACCCTTGCCCTAACCCTTGCCCTAGCCCTAGCCCTAGCCCTAGCCCTAACCCTCACCCTAACCCTAACCCTCACCCTAACCCTAACCATAGCCCTTGCCCTAACCCTTGCCCTAGCCCTAGCCCTAGACCTAAAACTAACCCTAACCCAAGCCCTAACCCTAGCCCTAACCCTAGCCCTAACCGTAGCCCTAGCAGTAACCCTAGCCCTAGCCCGAACACTAACCCTAACCCTAACCCAAACCCTAACGCTAACCCTAACTCTAACCTTAACCCTAACCCTAACCCTAACCCTAACCCTAACCCTAACCCTAACCCTCGACCTAACCCTAGCCCTAACCCTAATCCTAACGCTAACCATAACCCTAACCCTAACAAAAAAACATATCCCTAAACCTAAATCTCACCCTAACACTAGGCTTAGCCCTAACCCTCTCACTAACTGTAACCCTAACCCTAATCCTAGCCTAAACTCTATCCCTAGCCCTAACCCTAACCCAACACCTACCACTAACCCTAACGCTAACCCAAACCCTAACCAGAACCGTAACCCTAACCCTAACCCGAGCCCTAAACCTAACCCTAGCCCTAACCCTAACCCTAAGCCTAACCCTAGCGCTAACCCTAACCCTAACCCTAAACCTAACTTTAGCCTTAACCCTAACCCTAGGCCTAGACCTACCCCTACCCCTACCCCTACCCCTACCCATAAACCAAACTGTAACCCTAAACTAAAACTGAACCCTAACCCTAACCTTAGCCCTAGCTCTAGTTCTACCCCTAGCCCTAACCCTTACCCTAGCCCTAGCCCTAACCCTAGACCTTACCCTAACTCAAAGCCTACCACTAACCCTAACACAAATCCTAACCATAACCGTAGCCCTAACCTTAATGCTAACCCTAGCCCTAACACTAACCAGAACCCTCAACCTAACCCTAGCACTCACCCTATACCTAACCCGAACCCTAACCCTAACCCTAACCCTAACCTAAGCCCTAACCCTAGCCCTAACCCTAGCCCTATCCGTAGCCCTAGCCCTAGCCCTAACCCTAGCCCTAGCCCTAACCCTAGACCTTACCCTAACTCAAAGCCTACCACTAACCCTAACACAAACCCTAACCATAACCGTAGCCCTAACCCTAATGCTAACCCTAGCCCTAACACTAACCAGAACCCTCACCCTAGCCCTAGCCCTAGCCCTAACCCTAGCCCTAGCCCGAACCCTAAGCCTAAGCCTAACCCTAACCCTAACCCTAGCCCTAACCCTAACACAAACCCTAGCCCTAGCCCTCGCCCTAAACCTAACCCTAACCCTAAACCTAACCCTAGCCCTAGCCCTAACCCTACCCTAAACCTAACCTGAACTCTAGCCCTAACCCTTGCCCTAACTCTAACCCTAACCCTAACCCTAACCCTAACCATAGCCGTAACCCTAACCCTACCCTAATCCTACCCCTACCCCTACCCCTAACCCTAACCGTAGCCCTGACCCTAATGCTAACCCTGGCCCTAACACTAACCCTAACCCTCACCCTAACCCTAGCCCTGACCCTCACCCTAACCCCAACCCTAACCCTAACCCTAACCCTAACTCTAACCCTAAGCATAGCCCTTGCCCTAACCCTTGCCCTAGCCCTAGCCCTAACCCTCACCCTAACCCTAACCCTAACCCTAACCCTAACCATAGCCCTTGCCTAACCCTTGCCCTAGCCCTAGCCCTAGCCCTAACCCTAACCCAAGCCCTAACCCTAGCCCTAACCCTAGCCCTAACCTTAGCCCTAACTGTAGCCCTAGCAGTAACCCTAGCCCTAGCCCGAACACTAACCCTAACCCTAACACAAACCCTAACCCTAACCCTAACTCTAACCTTAACCCTAACCCTAACCTTAACCCTAACCCTAACCCTCGACCTAACCCTAGCCCTAACCCTAATCCTAACGCTAACCATAACCCTAACCCTAACAAAAAACCGTATCCCTAAACCTAAATCTCACCCTAACACTAGCCTTAGCCCTAACCCTCTCACTAACTGTAACCTAACCCTAATCCTAGCCTAAACTCTATCCCTAGCCCTAACCCTAACCCAACACCTACCACTAACCGTAACGCTAACCCAAACCCTAACCAGAACCAGAACCGTAACCCTAAACCTAACCCGAGCCCTAAACCTAACCCTAGCCCTAACCCTAACCCTAAGCCTAACCCTAGCGCTAACCCTAACCCTAACCCTAAACCTAACTATAGCCTTAACCCTAACCCTAGGCCTAGACCTACCCCTACCCCTACCCCTACCCCTAAACCAAACTGTAACCCTAAACTGAAACTGAACCCTAACCCTAACCCTAGCCCTAGCTCTAGTTCTAAACCTAGCCCTAAACCTTACCCTAGCCCTAGCCCTAACCCTAGACCTTACCCTAACCCAAAGCCTACCACTAACCCTAATACAAACCCTCACCCTAACCCTAGCCCTCACCCTATACCTAACCCTAACCCTAACCCTAACCCTTGCCCTAGCCCAAGCCCTAGCCATAGCCCTAACCCTAACACTAGCCCTAGCCTTAGCCCTAACCCTTGTCCGAGCCCTAACCCTAACCATAGCCTTAACCCTAACCCTACCCTAATCCTACCCCTACCCCTTCCCATAACCCTAACCGTAGCCCTGACCCTAATGCTAACCCTGCCCCTAACACTAACCCTAACCCTCACCCTAACCCTAGTCCTGACCCTCACCCTAACCCCAACCGTAACCCTAACCCGATCTCTAACCCTAACCATAGCCCTTGCCCTAACCCTTGCCCTAGCCCTAGCCCTAGCCCGAGCCCTAACCCTCACCCTAACCCTAACCCTAACCCTAACCATAGCCCTTGCCCTAACCCTTGCCCTAGCCCTAGCCCTAGCCCTAACCCTAACCCTAACCCAAGCCCTACCCCTACCCCTAGCCCTAACCCTAGCCCTTACCGTAGCCCTAGCAGTAACCCTAGCCCTAGCCTGAACACTAACCCTAACCCAAACCCTAACCCTAACCCTAAACCTAACTCTAACCTTAACTTTAACCCTAACCCTAACCCTAACCCTAACCCTAACCCTAACCCTAACCCTAACCCTCGACCTAACCCTAGCCCTAATCCTAATCCTAACGCTAACCATAACCCTAACCCTAACAAAAAACCATATCCCTAAACCTAACTCTCACCCTAACACTAGCCTTAGCCCTAACCCTCTCACTAACTGTAACCCTAACCCTAATCCTAGCCTAAACTCTATCCCTAGCCCTAACCCTAACCCAACACCTACCACTAACCCTAACGCTAACCCAAACCCTAACCAGAACCAGAACCGTAACCCTAACCCTAACCCGAGCCCTAAACCTAACCCTAGCCCTAACCCTAACCCTAAGCCTAACCCTAGCGCTAACCCTAACCCTAACCCTAAACCTAACTATAGCCTTAACCCAAACCCTAGGCCTAGACCTAACCCTACCCCTACCCCTACCCCTAAACCAAACTGTAACCCTAAACTAAAACTGAACCCTAACCCTAACCCTAGCCCTAGCTCTAGTTCTAAACCTAGCCCTAACCCTGACCCTAGCCCTAGCCCTAACCCTAGACCTTACCCTAACTCAAAGCCTACCACTAACCCTAACACAAACCCTAACCATAACCGTAGACCTAACCCTAATGCTAACCCTAACCCTAGCCCTAACACTAACCAGAACCCTCACCCTAACCCTAGCCCTCACCCTATACCTAACCCGAACCCTAAACCTTAACCCTAACCCTAACCCTAACCTAAGCCCTAACCCTAGCCCTAACGCTAGCCCTATACGTAGCCCTAGCCCTAGCCCTAGCCCTAACCCTAGCCCTAGCCCGAACCCGAACCCGAACCCGAACCCTAACCCTAACCCTAACCCTAACCCTAGCCCAAAGTGTCACCCTAACGATAACCCTAACCCTAGACCTAACCCTAACCCTAACCCTAAACCTCACCCTAGCCCTAACCCTAACCCTAACCCTAACCCTAACTCTAACCCTAAGCATAGCCCTTGCCCTAACCCTTGCCCTAGCCCTAGCCCTAACCCTCACCCTAACCCTAACCCTAACCCTAACCCTAACCATAGCCCTTGCCTAACCCTTGCCCTAGCCCTAGCCCTAGCCCTAACCCTAACCCAAGCCCTAACCCTAGCCCTAACCCTAGCCCTAACCTTAGCCCTAACTGTAGCCCTAGCAGTAACCCTAGCCCTAGCCCGAACACTAACCCTAACCCTAACACAAACCCTAACCCTAACCCTAACTCTAACCTTAACCCTAAACCTAACCTTAACCCTAACCCTAACCCTCGACCTAACCCTAGCCCTAACCCTAATCCTAACGCTAACCATAACCCTAACCCTAACAAAAAACCATATCCCTAAACCTAAATCTCACCCTAACACTAGCCTTAGCCCTAACCCTCTCACTAACTTTAACCTAACCCTAATCCTAGCCTAAACTCTATCCCTAGCCCTAACCCTAACCCAACACCTACCACTAACCGTAACGCTAACCCAAACCCTAACCAGAACCAGAACCGTAACCCTAAACCTAACCCGAGCCCTAAACCTAACCCTAGCCCTAACCCTAACCCTAAGCCTAACCCTAGCGCTAACCCTAACCCTAACCCTAAACCTAACTATAGCCTTAACCCTAACCCTAGGCCTAGACCTAACCCTACCCCTACCCCTAAACCAAACTGTAACCCTAAACTGAAACTGAACCCTAACCCTAACCCTAGCCCTAGCTCTAGTTCTAAACCTAGCCCTAAACCTTACCCTAGCCCTAGCCCTAACCCTAGACCTTACCCTAACCCAAAGCCTACCACTAACCCTAATACAAACCCTCGCCCTAACCGTAGCCCTCACCCTATACCTAACCCTAACCCTAACCCTAACCCTTGCCCTAGCCCAAGCCCTAGCCATAGCCCCAACCCTAACACTAGCCCTAGCCTTAGCCCTAACCCTTGTCCGAGCCCTAACCCTAACCATAGCCGTAACCCTAACCCTACCCTAATCCTACCCCTACCCCTTCCCATAACCCTAACCGTAGCCCTGACCCTAATGCTAACCCTGGCCCTAACACTAACCCTAACCCTCACCCTAACCCTAGTCCTGACCCTCACCCTAACACCAACCGTAACCCTAACCCGATCTCTAACCCTAACCATAGCCCTTGCCCTAACCCTTGCCCTAGCCCTAGCCCTAGCCCGAGCCCTAACCCTCACCCTAACCCTAACCCTAACCCTAACCCTAACCCTAACCATAGCCCTTGCCCTAACCCTTGTCCTAGCCCTAGCCCTAGCCCTAACCCTAACCCTAACCCAAGCCCTACCCCTAGCCCTAACCCTAGCCCTTACCATAGCCCTAGCAGTAACCCTAGCCCTAGCCTGAACACTAACCCTAACCCAAACCCTAACCCTAACCCTAACCCTAACTCTAACCTTAACCCTAACCCTAACCCTAACCCTAACCCTAACCCTAACCCTCGACCTAACCCTAGCCCTAACCCTAATCCTAACGCTAACCATAACCCTAACCCTAACAAAAAACCATATCCCTAAACCTAACTCTCACCCTAACACTAGCCTTAGCCCTAACCCTCTCACTAACTGTAACCCTAACCCTAATCCTAGCCTAAACTCTATCCCTAGCCCTAACCCTAACCCAACACCTACCACTAACCCTAACGCTAACCCAAACCCTAACCGGAACCAGAACCGTAACCCTAACCCTAACCCGAGCCCTAAACCTAACCCTAGCCCTAACCCTAACCCTAAGCCTAACCCTAGCGCTAACCCTAACCCTAACCCTAAACCTAACTATAGCCTTAACCCAAACCCTAGGCCTAGACCTAACCCTACCCCGACCCCTACCCCTAAACCAAACTGTAACCCTAAACTAAAACTGAACCCTAACCCTAACCCTAGCCCTAGCTCTAGTTCTAAACCTAGCCCTAACCCTGACCCTAGCCCTAGCCCTAACCCTAGACCTTACCCTAACTCAAAGCCTACCACTAACCCTAACACAAACCCTAACGATAACCGTAGACCTAACCCTAATGCTAACCCTAGCCCTAACACTAACCAGAACCCTCACCCTAACCCTAGCCCTCACCCTATACCTAACCCTAACCCTAAACCTAACCCTTGCCCTAGCCCAAGCCCTAGCCATAGCCCTAACCCTAACACTAGCCCTAGCCTTAACCCTAACCCTTATCCGAGCCC
>NC_139475.1:24277500-24285000 GCF_057233095.1 Heloderma suspectum | reverse complement strand
CCTAACCCTAGACCTTACCCTAACTCAAAGCCTACCACTAACCCTAACACAAACCCTAACGATAACCGTAGACCTAACCCTAATGCTAACCCTAGCCCTAACACTAACCAGAACCCTCACCCTAACCCTAGCCCTCACCCTATACCTAACCCTAACCCTAAACCTAACCCTTGCCCTAGCCCAAGCCCTAGCCATAGCCCTAACCCTAACACTAGCCCTAGCCTTAACCCTAACCCTTATCCGAGCCCTAACCCTAACCATAGCCATAACCCTAACCCTACCCTAATCCTACCCCGACCCCTTCCCATAACCCTAACCGTAGCCCTGACCCTAATGCTAACCCTGCCCCTAACACTAACCCTAACCCTCACCCTAACCCTAGTCCTGACCCTCACCCTAACCCCAACCGTAACCCTAACCCGATCTCTAACCCTAATCATAGCCCTTGCCCTAACCCTTGCCCTAACCCTTGCCCTAGCCCTAGCCCTAGCCCTAGCCCTAACCCTCACCCTAACCCTAACCCTAACCCTAACCCTAACCATAGCCCTTGCCCTAACCCTTGCCCTAGCCCTAGCCCTAAAACTAACACTAACCCAAGCCCTAACCCTAGCCCTAACCCTAGCCCTAACCGTAGCCCTAGCAGTAACCCTAGCCCTAGCCCGAACACTAACCCTAACCCTAACCCAAACCCTAACGCTAACCCTAACTCTAACCTTAACCCTAACCCTAACCCTAACCCTAACCCTAACCCTAACCCTAACCCTCGACCTAACCCTAGCCCTAACCCTAATCCTAACGCTAACCATAACCCTAACCCTAACAAAAAAACATATCCCTAAACCTAAATCTCACCCTAACACTAGGCTTAGCCCTAACCCTCTCACTAACTGTAACCCTAACCCTAATCCTAGCCTAAACTCTATCCCTAGCCCTAACCCTAACCCAACACCTACCACTAACCCTAACGCTAACCCAAACCCTAACCAGAACCGTAACCCTAACCCTAACCCGAGCCCTAAACCTAACCCTAGCCCTAACCCTAACCCTAAGCCTAACCCTAGCGCTAACCCTAACCCTAACCCTAAACCTAACTTTAGCCTTAACCCTAACCCTAGGCCTAGACCTACCCCTACCCCTACCCCTACCCCTACCCATAAACCAAACTGTAACCCTAAACTAAAACTGAACCCTAACCCTAACCTTAGCCCTAGCTCTAGTTCTACCCCTAGCCCTAACCCTTACCCTAGCCCTAGCCCTAACCCTAGACCTTACCCTAACTCAAAGCCTACCACTAACCCTAACACAAATCCTAACCATAACCGTAGCCCTAACCTTAATGCTAACCCTAGCCCTAACACTAACCAGAACCCTCAACCTAACCCTAGCACTCACCCTATACCTAACCCGAACCCGAACCCTAACCCTAACCCTAACCTAAGCCCTAACCCTAGCCCTAACCCTAGCCCTATCCGTAGCCCTAGCCCTAACCCTAGCCCTAGCCCTAACCCTAGACCTTACCCTAACTCAAAGCCTACCACTAACCCTAACACAAACCCTAACCATAACCGTAGCCCTAACCCTAATGCTAACCCTAGCCCTAACACTAACCAGAACCCTCACCCTAGCCCTAGCCCTAGCCCTAACCCTAGCCCTAGCCCGAACCCTAAGCCTAAGCCTAACCCTAACCCTAACCCTAACCCTAACCCTAACCCTAGCCCAAAGCGTCACCCTAACGATAACCCTAACCCTAGAGCTAACCCTAACGCTAACCCTAACCCTAAACCTAACCTTAGCCCTAATTCTAACCCTAGGCCTAGCCCTAACCCTAGCCCTAGCCCTACCCTAGCCCTACCCCTAACTCAAACTGTAACCCTAAACTGAACCTGAACCCTAACGCTAGCCCTAACTCTAGCTCTAACGCATGTCCTAACCGTTACCCTAGCCCTAGCCCTAGCGCTAACACGAGCCCTAGCCCTAATCCTAACCCTAACCCTAACCCAAACCCTAACCCAAACCCTAGCCCTAACCCTAACCCAAAGCCTACCACTAAACCTAACCAAAACCCTAACCATAATCATAAACCTAACCCTAACCCTAGCCCTCACCCTAATGATAACCCTAGCCCTAACCCTAACCCTAAAACTAACCCTCACCCCTAACCTAGCCCTCACCCTCACCCTAACTCTACTCCTAACCCTAAACCTCACCGAACCCTAACCCTAGCCATAACGCTAGCCCTAACCGTAGCCCTAGCCCTAGCCCTAACCCTAACCCTAACCCTAAACCTAAACCTAACTCTAACGCTAACGCTAACGCCAGCCCTAACCCTAATGCTAACCCTAGCCGTAACCCTCACCCTCACCCTCACCCTAACCATAGCCCTCACACTGACCCTAACCCTAACCGTAACAATAGCCCTTGACCTAACCCTTGCCCTAGCCCTATCCCTATCCCTAGTCCTAGCCCTAGCCCTATCCCTATCCCTGTCCCTATCCCTAGTCCTAGCCCTAGCCCTAACCCTAGCACTAGCCCTAACCCTAACCCTAACCCTAACCCTAAACATAACCCAAGACCTAACCCTAGCCGTAGCCCTAACCCCACCCTAACCCTAACCCGAACTCTAGCCCTAACCCGAACCATAGCCCTAACCCTAACCCTAACCCTAGCCCTAGCCCTAGCCCTAGCCCTAGCCCTATACCTAGCCCTAGCCCGAGCCTTAACCCTAAACCTAACCCTAGCCCAGACCCTATCCCTAAACCTATCCCTACCCCTACACCTAACCCTATCCCTAACCCTAAACGTAACCCTAGCGCTAACCCTAGCGCTAACCCTAACCCTAAACCTAACCTTAGCCCTAATTGTAACCCTAGGCCTAGCCCTAACCCTAGCCCTAGCCCTACCCTACCCCTACCCCTAACTCAAACTGTAACCCTAAACTGAACCTAAACCCTAACGCTAGCCCTAACTCTAGCTCTAACGCATGTCCTAACCGTTACCCTAGCCCTAGTCCTAACACTAGCCCTAGCCCTAATCCTAACCCTAACCCTAACCCAAACCCTAACCCAAACCCTAGCCCTAACCCTAACCCAAAGCCTACCACTAAACCTAACCAAAACCCTAACCATAATCATAAACCTAACCCTAACCCTAGCCCTAACCCTAATGATAACCCTAGCCCTAACCCTAACCCTAAAACTAACCCTCACCCTAAACCTAGCCCTCACCCTAACCCAAACTCTACTCCTAACCCTAAACCTCACCAAACCCTAACCCTAGCCATAACGCAAGCCCTAACCGTAGGCCTAGCCCTAGCCCTAACCCTAACCCTAACCCTAACCCTAAACCTAAACCTAACTCTAATGCTAACGCTAACGCCAGCCCTATCCCTAATGCTAACCCTAGCCGTAACCCTCACCCTCACTCTAACCATAGCCCTCACACTGACCCTAAACTTAACCGTAACAATAGCCCTTGACCTAACCCTTGCCCTAGCCCTAGCCCTATCCCTAGCCCTAGTCCTATCCCTATCCCTATCCCTATCCCTATCCCTATCCCTATCCCTAGTCCTATCCCTAGCCCTAACCCTAACCCAAGCCCAAACACTAGCCGTAGCCCTAACCCCACCCTAACCCTAACCCGAACTCTAGCCCTAACCCGAACCCTAGCCCTAACACTAACCCTAGCCCTATCCCTATCCCTATCCCTATCCCTATCCCTATCCCTATCCCTATCCCTAGCCCGAGCCTTAACCCTAAACCTAACCCTAGCCCAGACCCTATCCCTAAACCTATCCCTACCCCTAAACCTAACCCTAGCCCTAGCCCTAACCCCAACCCTAACCCTAGTCCTAGCGCTAACCCTAACGCTAACCCTAACCCTAGCCCTAGCCCTAGCTTTAACCCTAGCCCTAGCCCTAAACCTAACCCCAACCCCAACCCTAACCCTAACCCAAACCATAAACCTACCCCAAACCCTAACCCTAACCCTAACCCGAACCGAACCCGAACTCAAACCCTAACCCCAACCCCAACCACAACACAACACCAACCGCAACCACAACCGTAAACCTAATCCTAACCCTAACCCTATCCCTAACCTCTACCCCAACCCTAGCCCTAACTCTAACCCTAACCCTAACCCTAACCGTAACCCTAACCGTAACCCCAAACCTAACCCTAGCCCTAGCCCTAACATTAACCCTAACCCTAGCCCTAACCCTAGACCTTACGCTAACCCAAAGCCTACCACTAACACTAATACAAACCCTAACCATAACCGTTGCCCTAACCCTAATGCTTACCCTAGCCCTAACACTAACCAGAACCCTCACCCTAACCCTAGCCCTCACCCTATACCTAACCTTAACCCTAACCCTTGCCCTAGCCCAAGACCTAGCCATAGCCCTAACCCTAAAACTAGCCCTAGCCTTAGACCTAACCCTTGTCCGAACTCTAACCCTAACCATAGCCCTTGCCCTAACCCTTGCCCTAGCCCTAGCCCTAGCCCTAACCCTAACCCTAACCCAAGCCCTACCCCTAGCCCTAACCCTAGCCCTAACCGTAGCCCTAGCAGTAACCCTAGCCCTAGCCCGAACACTAACCCTAACCCTAACCCAAACCCTAACCCTAACCCTAACTCTAACCTTAACCCTAACCCTAACCCTAACCCTAACCCTAACCCTAACCCTCGACCTAACCCTAGCCCTAACCCTAATCCTAACGCTAACCATAACCCTAACCCTAACAAAAAAACATATCCCTAAACCTAAATCTCACCCTAACACTAGCCTTAGCCCTAACCCTCTCACTAACTGTAACCCTAACCCTAATCCTAGCCTAAACTCTATACCTAGCACTAACCCTAACCCAACACCTACCACTAACCCTAACCCTAACGCTAACCCAAACCCTAACCAGAACCAGAACCGTAACCCTAACCCTAACCCGAGCCCTAAACCTAACCCTAGCCCTAACCCTAACCCTAAGCCTAACCCTAGCGCTAACCCTAACCCTAACCCTAAACCTAACTATAGCCTTAACCCAAACCCTAGGCCTAGACCTAACCCTACCCCTACCCCTACCCCTAAACCAAACTGTAACCCTAAACTAAAACTGAACCCTAACCCTAACCCTAGCCCTAGCTCTAGTTCTAAACCTAGCCCTAACCCTGACCCTAGCCCTAGCCCTAACCCTAGACCTTACCCTAACTCAAAGCCTACCACTAACCCTAACACAAACCCTAACCATAACCGTAGCCCTAACCCTAATGCTAACCCTAGCCCTAACACTAACCAGAACCCTCACCCTAACCCTAGCCCTCAACCTATACCTAACCCGAACCCTAACCCTAACCCTAACCCTAACCCTAACCTAAGCCCTAACCCTAGCCCTAACCCTAGCCCTATCCGTAGCCCTAGCCCTAGCCCTAACCCTAACCCTAGCCCTAGCCCTAACCCTAACCCTAACCCTAATTCTAACCCTATCCGGAACCCGAACCCAAACTCAAACCCTAACCCCAACCCCAACCACAACACGACACCAACCACAACCCCAACCGTAACCCTCACCATAACCTCAACCCCAACCCCAGCCCTAACCCTAACCCTAACCCTAAACCTAACCCTAGCCCTAACCCTAACTCTAACCCAAATCCTAAACCTAACCCAAACCCTAACCCTAGCCATAACCCTAACCCTAACCTTAGCCCAAACCCTAACCCTAGACCTAACCCTAACCCAAAGCCTACCACAAACCCTAACCCAAACCCTAACCATAACCATAGCCCTAACCCTGGCCCTAACCGTAGCCCTAACCCTAATGCTAACCCTAGCCCTAACACTAACCCTAACCCTCACCCTAACCCTAGCCCTCACCCTAACCCTGACCCTAACCCTAACCACAACCCTAACCATAGCCCTTGCCGTAACCCTTGCCGTAGCCCTAACCCTAGCCCTAACCCTAGTCGTAACCATAGCCCTAGCCCTAACCCTAGCCCTAGCCCGAACCCTAACCCTAACCCTAACACTAACCCTAACCCTAACCCTAACCCTAACCCTAACCATAACCCTAACCCTAACCCTAGACCTAACCCTAACCCTAACCCTAACCCTAACCCTAGCCCTAACCCTAAGCCTAACCCAAACCATATCCCTAAACCTAAGCCTAACCCTAACACTAGCCTTAGCCCTAACCCTCTCACTAACTGTAACCTAACCCTAATCATAGCCTAAACTCTATCCCTATCCCTAACCCTAACCCAACACCTACCACTAACCGTAACGCTAACCCAAATCCTAACCAGAACCAGAACCGTAACCCAAAACCTAACCCGAGCCCTAAACCTAACCCTAGCCCTAACCCTAACCCTAAGCCTAACCCTAGCGCTAACCCTAACCCTAACCCTAAACCTAACTATAGCCTTAACCCTAACCCTAGGCCTAGACCTAACCCTACCCCTATGCCTACCCCTAAACCAAACTGTAACCCTAAACTGAAACTGAACCCTAACCCTAACCCTAACCCTAGCTCTAGTTCTAAACCTAGCCCTAACCCTTACCCTAGCCCTAGCCCTAACCCTAGACCTTACCCTAACCCAAAGCCTACCACTAACCCTAATACCAACCCTAACCATAACCGTAGCCCTAACCCTAATGCTTACCCTAGCCCTAACACTAACCAGAGCCCTCACCCTAACCCTAGCCCTCACCCTATACCTAACCCTAACCCTAACCTTAACCCTTGCCCTAGCCATAGCCCTAACCCTAACACTAGCCCTAGCCTTAGCCCTAACCCTTGTCCGAGCCCTAACCCTAACCATAGCCGTAACCCTAACCCTACCCTAATCCTACCCCTACCCCTACCCCTAACCCTAACCGTAGCCCTGACCCTAATGCTAACCCTGGCCCTAACACTAACCCTAACCCTCACGCTAACCCTAGTCCTGACCCTCACCCTAACCCCAACCATAACCCTAACCCGAACTCTAACCCTAATCATAGCCCTTGCCCTAACCCTTGCCCTAGCCCTAGCCCTAGCCCGAGCCCTAACCCTCACCCTAACCCTAACCCTAACCCTAACCCTAACCATAGCCCTTGCCCTAACCCTTGCCCTAGCCCTAGCCCTAGCCCTAACCCTAACCCTAACCCAAGCCCTACCCCTAGCCCTAACCCTAGCCCTTACCGTAGCCCTAGCAGTAACCCTAGCCCTAGCCTGAACACTAACCCTAACCCAAACCCTAACCCTAACCCTAAACCTAACTCTAACCTTAACCCTAACCCTAACCCTAACCCTAACCCTAACCCTAACCCTCGACCTAACCCTAGCCCTAATCCTAATCCTAACGCTAACCATAACCCTAACCCTAACAAAAAACCATATCCCTAAACCTAACTCTCACCCTAACACTAGCCTTAGCCCTAACCCTCTCACTAACTGTAACCCTAACCCTAATCCTAGCCTAAACTCTATCCCTAGCCCTAACCCTAACCCAACACCTACCACT
>NC_139475.1:24260000-24272500 GCF_057233095.1 Heloderma suspectum | reverse complement strand
TACCCCTACCCCTACCCCTAAACCAAACTGTAACCCTAAACTAAAACTGAACCCTAACCCTAACCCTAGCCCTAGCTCTAGTTCTAAACCTAGCCCTAACCCTGACCCTAGCCCTAGCCCTAACCCTAGACCTTACCCTAACTCAAAGCCTACCACTAACCCTAACACAAACCCTAACGATAACCGTAGACCTAACCCTAATGCTAACCCTAGCCCTAACACTAACCAGAACCCTCACCCTAACCCTAGCCCTCACCCTATACCTAACCCTAACCCTAAACCTAACCCTTGCCCTAGCCCAAGCCCTAGCCATAGCCCTAACCCTAACACTAGCCCTAGCCTTAACCCTAACCCTTATCCGAGCCCTAACCCTAACCATAGCCATAACCCTAACCCTACCCTAATCCTACCCCGACCCCTTCCCATAACCCTAACCGTAGCCCTGACCCTAATGCTAACCCTGCCCCTAACACTAACCCTAACCCTCACCCTAACCCTAGTCCTGACCCTCACCCTAACCCCAACCGTAACCCTAACCCGATCTCTAACCCTAATCATAGCCCTTGCCCTAACCCTTGCCCTAA
Organism: Heloderma suspectum; assembly: GCF_057233095.1. NCBI lineage: Eukaryota > Metazoa > Chordata > Lepidosauria > Squamata > Helodermatidae > Heloderma > Heloderma suspectum. The sequence goes on along the minus strand of NC_139475.1, from coordinate 24,271,916 downwards.
CCCTTGCCCTAGCCCTAGCCCTAGCCCTAGCCCTAGCCCTAACCCTCACCCTAACCCTAACCCTAACCCTAACCCTAACCATAGCCCTTGCCCTAACCCTTGCCCTAGCCCTAGCCCTAGCCCTAAAACTAACCCTAACCCAAGCCCTAACCCTAGCCCTAACCCTAGCCCTAACCGTAGCCCTAGCAGTAACCCTAGCCCTAGCCCGAACACTAACCCTAACCCTAACCCAAACCCTAACGCTAACCCTAACTCTAACCTTAACCCTAACCCTAACCCTAACCCTAACCCTAACCCTAACCCCAACCCTCGACCTAACCCTAGCCCTAACCCTAATCCTAACGCTAACCATAACCCTAACCCTAACAAAAAAACATATCCCTAAACCTAAATCTCACCCTAACACTAGGCTTAGCCCTAACCCTCTCACTAACTGTAACCCTAACCCTAATCCTAGCCTAAACTCTATCCCTAGCCCTAACCCTAACCCAACACCTACCACTAACCCTAACGCTAACCCAAACCCTAACCAGAACCGTAACCCTAACCCTAACCCGAGCCCTAAACCTAACCCTAGCCCTAACCCTAACCCTAAGCCTAACCCTAGCGCTAACCCTAACCCTAACCCTAAACCTAACTATAGCCTTAACCCAAACCCTAGGCCTAGACCTAACCCTACCCCTACCCCTACCCCTAAACCAAACTGTAACCCTAAACTAAAACTGAACCCTAACCCTAACCCTAGCCCTAGCTCTAGTTCTAAACCTAGCCCTAACCCTGACCCTAGCCCTAGCCCTAACCCTAGACCTTACCCTAACTCAAAGCCTACCACTAACCCTAACACAAACCCTAACGATAACCGTAGACCTAACCCTAATGCTAACCCTAGCCCTAACACTAACCAGAACCCTCACCCTAACCCTAGCCCTCACCCTATACCTAACCCTAACCCTAAACCTAACCCTTGCCCTAGCCCAAGCCCTAGCCATAGCCCTAACCCTAACACTAGCCCTAGCCTTAACCCTAACCCTTATCCGAGCCCTAACCCTAACCATAGCCATAACCCTAACCCTACCCTAATCCTACCCCGACCCCTTCCCATAACCCTAACCGTAGCCCTGACCCTAATGCTAACCCTGCCCCTAACACTAACCCTAACCCTCACCCTAACCCTAGTCCTGACCCTCACCCTAACCCCAACCGTAACCCTAACCCGATCTCTAACCCTAATCATAGCCCTTGCCCTAACCCTTGCCCTAACCCTTGCCCTAGCCCTAGCCCTAGCCCTAGCCCTAACCCTCACCCTAACCCTAACCCTAACCCTAACCATAGCCCTTGCCCTAACCCTTGCCCTAGCCCTAGCCCTAGACCTAAAACTAACCCTAACCCAAGCCCTAACCCTAGCCCTAACCCTAGCCCTAACCGTAGCCCTAGCAGTAACCCTAGCCCTAGCCCGAACACTAACCCTAACCCTAACCCAAACCCTAACGCTAACCCTAACTCTAACCTTAACCCTAACCCTAACCCTAACCCTAACCCTAACCCTAACCCTAACCCTAACCCTCGACCTAACCCTAGCCCTAACCCTAATCCTAACGCTAACCATAACCCTAACCCTAACAAAAAAACATATCCCTAAACCTAAATCTCACCCTAACACTAGGCTTAGCCCTAACCCTCTCACTAACTGTAACCCTAACCCTAATCCTAGCCTAAACTCTATCCCTAGCCCTAACCCTAACCCAACACCTACCACTAACCCTAACGCTAACCCAAACCCTAACCAGAACCGTAACCCTAACCCTAACCCGAGCCCTAAACCTAACCCTAGCCCTAACCCTAACCCTAAGCCTAACCCTAGCGCTAACCCTAACCCTAACCCTAAACCTAACTTTAGCCTTAACCCTAACCCTAGGCCTAGACCTACCCCTACCCCTACCCCTACCCCTACCCATAAACCAAACTGTAACCCTAAACTAAAACTGAACCCTAACCCTAACCTTAGCCCTAGCTCTAGTTCTACCCCTAGCCCTAACCCTTACCCTAGCCCTAGCCCTAACCCTAGACCTTACCCTAACTCAAAGCCTACCACTAACCCTAACACAAATCCTAACCATAACCGTAGCCCTAACCTTAATGCTAACCCTAGCCCTAACACTAACCAGAACCCTCAACCTAACCCTAGCACTCACCCTATACCTAACCCAAACCCTAACCCTAACCCTAACCCTAACCTAAGCCCTAACCCTAGCCCTAACCCTAGCCCTATCCGTAGCCCTAGCCCTAGCCCTAACCCTAGCCCTAGCCCTAACCCTAGACCTTACCCTAACTCAAAGCCTACCACTAACCCTAACACAAACCCTAACCATAACCGTAGCCCTAACCCTAATGCTAACCCTAGCCCTAACACTAACCAGAACCCTCACCCTAGCCCTAGCCCTAGCCCTAACCCTAGCCCTAGCCCGAACCCTAAGCCTAAGCCTAAGCCTAACCCTAACCCTAACCCTAACCCTAACCCTAGCCCAAAGCGTCACCCTAACGATAACCCTAACCCTAGAGCTAACCCTAACCCTAACCCTAACCCTAAACATCACCCTAGCCCTAACCCTAACCCTAACCCTTACCCTAACCCTAACCCTAACCCAAACAGTATCCCTAACCCTAAGCATAACCCTAGGCTTAGCCCTAACCCTCTCACTTACAATAACCCTAACCCTAACCCTAGCCCCAACCCTGACCCTAGCCCTAACCCTAACCCAACCCCTACCACTAACCCTAACCCTAACCCAAACCCTAACCCTAACCGTAACCCTAACCATAACCCGAGCCCTAAACCTAACCCTATCCCTAACCCTAAACGTAACCCTAGCGCTAACCCTAACGCTAACCCTAACCCTAAACCTAACCTTAGCCCTAATTCTAACCCTAGGCCTAGCCCTAACCCTAGCCCTAGCCCTACCCTAGCCCTACCCCTAACTCAAACTGTAACCCTAAACTGAACCTGAACCCTAACGCTAGCCCTAACTCTAGCTCTAACGCATGTCCTAACCGTTACCCTAGCCCTAGCCCTAGCGCTAACACGAGCCCTAGCCCTAATCCTAACCCTAACCCTAACCCAAACCCTAACCCAAACCCTAGCCCTAACCCTAACCCAAAGCCTACCACTAAACCTAACCAAAACCCTAACCATAATCATAAACCTAACCCTAACCCTAGCCCTCACCCTAATGATAACCCTAGCCCTAACCCTAACCCTAAAACTAACCCTCACCCCTAACCTAGCCCTCACCCTCACCCTAACTCTACTCCTAACCCTAAACCTCACCGAACCCTAACCCTAGCCATAACGCTAGCCCTAACCGTAGCCCTAGCCCTAGCCCTAACCCTAACCCTAACCCTAAACCTAAACCTAACTCTAACGCTAACGCTAACGCCAGCCCTAACCCTAATGCTAACCCTAGCCGTAACCCTCACCCTCACCCTCACCCTAACCATAGCCCTCACACTGACCCTAACCCTAACCGTAACAATAGCCCTTGACCTAACCCTTGCCCTAGCCCTATCCCTATCCCTAGTCCTAGCCCTAGCCCTATCCCTATCCCTGTCCCTATCCCTAGTCCTAGCCCTAGCCCTAACCCTAGCACTAGCCCTAACCCTAACCCTAACCCTAAACATAACCCAAGACCTAACCCTAGCCGTAGCCCTAACCCCACCCTAACCCTAACCCGAACTCTAGCCCTAACCCGAACCATAGCCCTAACCCTAACCCTTACCCTAGCCCTAGCCCTAGCCCTAGCCCTAGCCCTAGCCCTATACCTAGCCCTAGCCCGAGCCTTAACCCTAAACCTAACCCTAGCCCAGACCCTATCCCTAAACCTATCCCTACCCCTACACCTAACCCTATCCCTAACCCTAAACGTAACCCTAGCGCTAACCCTAGCGCTAACCCTAACCCTAAACCTAACCTTAGCCCTAATTGTAACCCTAGGCCTAGCCCTAACCCTAGCCCTAGCCCTACCCTACCCCTACCCCTAACTCAAACTGTAACCCTAAACTGAACCTAAACCCTAACGCTAGCCCTAACTCTAGCTCTAACGCATGTCCTAACCGTTACCCTAGCCCTAGTCCTAACACTAGCCCTAGCCCTAATCCTAACCCTAACCCTAACCCAAACCCTAACCCAAACCCTAGCCCTAACCCTAACCCAAAGCCTACCACTAAACCTAACCAAAACCCTAACCATAATCATAAACCTAACCCTAACCCTAGCCCTAACCCTAATGATAACCCTAGCCCCAACCCTAACCCTAAAACTAACCCTCACCCTACACCTAGCCCTCACCCTAACCCAAACTCTACTCCTAACCCTAAACCTCACCAAACCCTAACCCTAGCCATAACGCAAGCCCTAACCGTAGGCCTAGCCCTAGCCCTAACCCTAACCCTAACCGTAAACCTAAACCTAACTCTAATGCTAACGCTAACGCCAGCCCTATCCCTAATGCTAACCCTAGCCGTAACCCTCACCCTCACCCTAACCATAGCCCTCACACTGACCCTAAACTTAACCGTAACAATAGCCCTTGACCTAACCCTTGCCCTAGCCCTAGCCCTATCCCTAGCCCTAGTCCTATCCCTATCCCTATCCCTATCCCTATCCCTAGTCCTATCCCTAGCCCTAACCCTAACCCAAGCCCAAACCCTAGCCGTAGCCCTAACCCCACCCTAACCCTAACCCGAACTCTAGCCCTAACCCGAACCCTAGCCCTAACCCTAACACTAACCCTAGCCCTATCCCTATCCCTATCCCTATCCCTATCCCTATCCCTATCCCTATCCCTAGCCCGAGCCTTAACCCTAAACCTAACCCTAGCCCAGACCCTATCCCTAAACCTATCCCTACCCCTAAACCTAACCCTAGCCCTAGCCCTAACCCCAACCCTAACCCTAGTCCTAGCGCTAACCCTAACGCTAACCCTAACCCTAGCCCTAGCCCTAGCTTTAACCCTAGCCCTAGCCCTAAACCTAACCCCAACCCCAACCCTAACCCTAACCCAAACCATAAACCTACCCCAAACCCTAACCCTAACCCTAACCCGAACCGAACCCGAACTCAAACCCTAACCCCAACCCCAACCACAACACAACACCAACCGCAACCACAACCGTAAACCTAATCCTAACCCTAACCCTAACCCTAACCTCTACCCCAACCCTAGCCCTAACTCTAACCCTAACCCTAACCCTAACCGTAACCCTAACCGTAACCCCAAACCTAACCCTAGCCCTAGCCCTAACATTAACCCTAACCCTAGCCCTAACCCTAGACCTTACCCTAACCCAAAGCCTACCACTAACACTAATACAAACCCTAACCATAACCGTTGCCCTAACCCTAATGCTTACCCTAGCCCTAACACTAACCAGAACCCTCACCCTAACCCTAGCCCTCACCCTATACCTAACCTTAACCCTAACCCTTGCCCTAGCCCAAGACCTAGCCATAGCCCTAACCCTAAAACTAGCCCTAGCCTTAGACCTAACCCTTGTCCGAACTCTAACCCTAACCATAGCCCTTGCCCTAACCCTTGCCCTAGCCCTAGCCCTAACCCTAACCCTAACCCAAGCCCTACCCCTAGCCCTAACCCTAGCCCTAACCGTAGCCCTAGCAGTAACCCTAGCCCTAGCCCGAACACTAACCCTAACCCTAACCCAAACCCTAACCCTAACCCTAACTCTAACCTTAACCCTAACCCTAACCCTAACCCTAACCCTAACCCTAACCCTCGACCTAACCCTAGCCCTAACCCTAATCCTAACGCTAACCATAACCCTAACCCTAACAAAAAAACATATCCCTAAACCTAAATCTCACCCTAACACTAGCCTTAGCCCTAACCCTCTCACTAACTGTAACCCTAACCCTAATCCTAGCCTAAACTCTATACCTAGCACTAACCCTAACCCAACACCTACCACTAACCCTAACCCTAACGCTAACCCAAACCCTAACCAGAACCAGAACCGTAACCCTAACCCTAACCCGAGCCCTAAACCTAACCCTAGCCCTAACCCTAACCCTAAGCCTAACCCTAGCGCTAACCCTAACCCTAACCCTAAACCTAACTATAGCCTTAACCCAAACCCTAGGCCTAGACCTAACCCTACCCCTACCCCTACCCCTAAACCAAATTGTAACCCTAAACTAAAACTGAACCCTAACCCTAACCCTAGCCCTAGCTCTAGTTCTAAACCTAGCCCTAACCCTGACCCTAGCCCTAGCCCTAACCCTAGACCTTACCCTAACTCAAAGCCTACCACTAACCCTAACACAAACCCTAACCATAACCGTAGCCCTAACCCTAATGCTAACCCTAGCCCTAACACTAACCAGAACCCTCACCCTAACCCTAGCCCTCAACCTATACCTAACCCGAACCCTAACCCTAACCCTAACCCTAACCCTAACCTAAGCCCTAACCCTAGCCCTAACCCTAGCCCTATCCGTAGCCCTAGCCCTAACCCTAACCCTAGCCCTAGCCCTAACCCTAACCCTAACCCTAATTCTAACCCTATCCGGAACCCGAACCCAAACTCAAACCCTAACCCCAACCCCAACCACAACACGACACCAACCACAACCCCAACCGTAACCCTCACCCTAACCTCAACCCCAACCCCAGCCCTAACCCTAACCCTAACCCTAAACCTAACCCTAGCCCTAACCCTAACTCTAACCCAAATCCTAAACCTAACCCAAACCCTAACCCTAGCCATAACCCTAACCCTAACCTTAGCCCAAACCCTAACCCTAGACCTAACCCTAACCCAAAGCCTACCACAAACCCTAACCCAAACCCTAACCATAACCATAGCCCTAACCCTGACCCTAACCGTAGCCCTAACCCTAATGCTAACCCTAGCCCTAACACTAACCCTAACCCTCACCCTAACCCTAGCCCTCACCCTAACCCTGACCCTAACCCTAACCCTAACCACAACCCTAACCATAGCCCTTGCCGTAACACTTGCCGTAGCCCTAACCCTAGCCCTAACCCTAGTCGTAACCATAGCCCTAGCCCTAACCCTAGCCCTAGCCCGAACCCTAACCCTAACCCTAACACTAACCCTAACCCTAACCCTAACCCTAACCCTAACCCTAACCCTAACCCTAACCATAACCCTAACCCTAACCCTAGACCTAACCCTAACCCTAACCCTAACCCTAGCCCTAACCCTAAGCCTAACCCAAACCATATCCCTAAACCTAAGCCTAACCCTAACACTAGCCTTAGCCCTAACCCTCTCACTAACTGTAACCTAACCCTAATCATAGCCTAAACTCTATCCCTATCCCTAACCCTAACCCAACACCTACCACTAACCGTAACGCTAACCCAAATCCTAACCAGAACCAGAACCGTAACCCAAAACCTAACCCGAGCCCTAAACCTAACCCTAGCCCTAACCCTAACCCTAAGCCTAACCCTAGCGCTAACCCTAACCCTAACCCTAAACCTAACTATAGCCTTAACCCTAACCCTAGGCCTAGACCTAACCCTACCCCTATGCCTACCCCTAAACCAAACTGTAACCCTAAACTGAAACTGAACCCTAACCCTAACCCTAACCCTAGCTCTAGTTCTAAACCTAGCCCTAACCCTTACCCTAGCCCTAGCCCTAACCCTAGACCTTACCCTAACCCAAAGCCTACCACTAACCCTAATACCAACCCTAACCATAACCGTAGCCCTAACCCTAATGCTTACCCTAGCCCTAACACTAACCAGAGCCCTCACCCTAACCCTAGCCCTCACCCTATACCTAACCCTAACCCTAACCTTAACCCTTGCCCTAGCCATAGCCCTAACCCTAACACTAGCTCTAGCCTTAGCCCTAACCCTTGTCCGAGCCCTAACCCTAACCATAGACGTAACCCTAACCCTACCCTAATCCTACACCTACCCCTACCCCTAACCCTAACCGTAGCCCTGACCCTAATGCTAACCCTGGCCCTAACACTAACCCTAACCCTCACGCTAACCCTAGTCCTGACCCTCACCCTAACCCCAACCATAACCCTAACCCGAACTCTAACCCTAATCATAGCCCTTGCCCTAACCCTTGCCCTAGCCCTAGCCCTAGCCCGAGCCCTAACCCTCACCCTAACCCTAACCCTAACCCTAACCCTAACCCTAACCATAGCCCTTGCCCTAACCCTTGCCCTAGCCCTAGCCCTAGCCCTAACCCTAACCCTAACCCAAGCCCTACCCCTAGCCCTAACCCTAGCCCTTACCATAGCCCTAGCAGTAACCCGAGCCCTAGCCTGAACACTAACCCTAACCCAAACCCTAACCCTAACCCTAACCCTAACTCTAACCTTAACACTAACCCTAACCCTAACCCTAACCCTAACCCTAACCCTAACCCTCGACCTAACCCTAGCCCTAACCCTAATCCTAACGCTAACCATAACCCTAACCCTAACAAAAAAACATATCCCTAAACCTAAATCTCACCCTAACACTAGCCTTAGCCCTAACCCTCTCACTAACTGTAACCCTAACCCTAATCCTAGCCTAAACTCTATCCCTAGCCCTAACCCTAACCCAACACCTACCACTAACCCTAACGCTAACCCAAACCCTAACCGGAACCAGAACTGTAACCCTAACCCTAACCCGAGCCCTAAAACTAACCCTAGCCCTAACCCTAACCCTAAGCCTAACCCTAGCGCTAACCCTAACCCTAACCCTAAACCTAACTATAGCCTTAACCCAAACCCTAGGCCTAGACCTAACCCTACCCCTACCCCTACCCCTAAACCAAACTGTAACCCTAAACTAAAACTGAACCCTAACCCTAACCCTAGCCCTAGCTCTAGTTCTAAACCTAGCCCTAACCCTGACCCTAGCCCTAGCCCTAACCCTAGACCTTACCCTAACTCAAAGCCTACCACTAACCCTAACACAAACCCTAACGATAACCGTAGACCTAACCCTAATGCTAACCCTAGCCCTAACACTAACCAGAACCCTCACCCTAACCCTAGCCCTCACCCTATACCTAACCCTAACCCTAAACCTAACCCTTGCCCTAGCCCAAGCCCTAGCCATAGCCCTAACCCTAACACTAGCCCTAGCCTTAACCCTAACCCTTATCCGAGCCCTAACCCTAACCATAGCCATAACCCTAACCCTACCCTAATCCTACCCCGACCCCTTCCCATAACCCTAACCGTAGCCCTGACCCTAATGCTAACCCTGCCCCTAACACTAACCCTAACCCTCACCCTAACCCTAGTCCTGACCCTCACCCTAACCCCAACCGTAACCCTAACCCGATCTCTAACCCTAATCATAGCCCTTGCCCTAACCCTTGCCCTAACCCTTGCCCTAGCCCTAGCCCTAGCCCTAGCCCTAACCCTCACCCTAACCCTAACCCTAACCCTAACCATAGCCCTTGCCCTAACCCTTGCCCTAGCCCTAGCCCTAGCCCTAAAACTAACCCTAACCCAAGCCCTAACCCTAGCCCTAACCCTAGCCCTAACCGTAGCCCTAGCAGTAACCCTAGCCCTAGCCCGAACACTAACCCTAACCCTAACCCAAACCCTAACGCTAACCCTAACTCTAACCTTAACCCTAACCCTAACCCTAACCCTAACCCTAACCCTAACCCTAACCCCAACCCTCGACCTAACCCTAGCCCTAACCCTAATCCTAACGCTAACCATAACCCTAACCCTAACAAAAAAACATATCCCTAAACCTAAATCTCACCCTAACACTAGGCTTAGCCCTAACCCTCTCACTAACTGTAACCCTAACCCTAATCCTAGCCTAAACTCTATCCCTAGCCCTAACCCTAACCCAACACCTACCACTAACCCTAACGCTAACCCAAACCCTAACCAGAACCGTAACCCTAACCCTAACCCGAGCCCTAAACCTAACCCTAGCCCTAACCCTAACCCTAAGCCTAACCCTAGCGCTAACCCTAACCCTAACCCTAAACCTAACTTTAGCCTTAACCCTAACCCTAGGCCTAGACCGACCCCTACCCCTACCCCTACCCCTACCCCTAAACCAAACTGTAACCCTAAACTAAAACTGAACCCTAACCCTAACCTTAGCCCTAGCTCTAGTTCTACCCCTAGCCCTAACCCTTACCCTAGCCCTAGCCCTAACCCTAGACCTTACCCTAACTCAAAGCCTACCACTAACCCTAACACAAATCCTAACCATAACCGTAGCCCTAACCTTAATGCTAACCCTAGCCCTAACACTAACCAGAACCCTCAACCTAACCCTAGCACTCACCCTATACCTAACCCGAACCCTAACCCTAACCCTAACCCTAACCTAAGCCCTAACCCTAGCCCTAACCCTAGCCCTATCCGTAGCCCTAGCCCTAGCCCTAACCCTAGCCCTAGCCCTAACCCTAGACCTTACCCTAACTCAAAGCCTAACCCTAACCCTAACCCTAACACTAACCCTAGCCCAAAGCGTCACCCTAACGATAACCCTAACCCTAGAGCTAACCCTAACCCTAACCCTAACCCTAAACATCACCCTAGCCCTAACCCTAACCCTAACCCTTACCCTAACCCTAACCCTAACCCAAACAGTATCCCTAACCCTAAGCATAACCCTAGGCTTAGCCCTAACCCTCTCACTTACAATAACCCTAACCCTAACCCTAGCCCCAACCCTGACCCTAGCCCTAACCCTAACCCAACCCCTACCACTAACCCTAACCCTAACCCAAACCCTAACCCTAACCGTAACCCTAACCATAACCCGAGCCCTAAACCTAACCCTATCCCTAACCCTAAACGTAACCCTAGCGCTAACCCTAACGCTAACCCTAACCCTAAACCTAACCTTAGCCCTAATTCTAACCCTAGGCCTAGCCCTAACCCTAGCCCTAGCCCTACCCTAGCCCTACCCCTAACTCAAACTGTAACCCTAAACTGAACCTGAACCCTAACGCTAGCCCTAACTCTAGCTCTAACGCATGTCCTAACCGTTACCCTAGCCCTAGCCCTAGCGCTAACACGAGCCCTAGCCCTAATCCTAACCCTAACCCTAACCCAAACCCTAACCCAAACCCTAGCCCTAACCCTAACCCTAACCCAAAGCCTACCACTAAACCTAACCAAAACCCTAACCATAATCATAAACCTAACCCTAACCCTAGCCCTCACCCTAATGATAACCCTAGCCCTAACCCTAACCCTAAAACTAACCCTCACCCCTAACCTAGCCCTCACCCTCACCCTAACTCTACTCCTAACCCTAAACCTCACCGAACCCTAACCCTAGCCATAACGCTAGCCCTAACCGTAGCCCTAGCCCTAGCCCTAACCCTAACCCTAACCCTAAACCTAAACCTAACTCTAACGCTAACGCTAACGCCAGCCCTAACCCTAATGCTAACCCTAGCCGTAACCCTCACCCTCACCCTCACCCTCACCCTAACCATAGCCCTCACACTGACCCTAACCCTAACCGTAACAATAGCCCTTGACCTAACCCTTGCCCTAGCCCTATCCCTATCCCTAGTCCTAGCCCTAGCCCTATCCCTATCCCTAGTCCTAGCCCTAGCCCTAACCCTAGCCCTAGCCCTAACCCTAACCCTAACCCTAACCCTAAACATAACCCAAGCCCTAACCCTAGCCGTAGCCCTAACCCCACCCTAACGCTAACCCGAACTCTAGCCCTAACCCGAACCATAGCCCTAACCCTAACCCTAACCCTAGCCCTAGCCCTAGCCCTAGCCCTATACCTAGCCCTAGCCCGAGCCTTAACCCTAAACCTAACCCTAGCCCAGACCCTATCCCTAAACCTATCCCTAACCCTAACCCTAACCCAAACCCTAACCCAAACCCTAGCCCTAACCCTAACCCAAAGCCTA
>NC_139475.1:24215000-24255000 GCF_057233095.1 Heloderma suspectum | reverse complement strand
CCCTAAAACTAACCCTCACCCTAAACCTAGCCCTCACCCTAACCCTAACTCTACTCCTAACCCTAAACCTCACCGAACCCTAACCCTAGCCATAACGCTAGCCCTAACCGTAGCTCTAGCCCTAGCCCTAACCCTAACCCTAACCCTAACCCTAACCCTAACCCTAAACCTAACTCTAACGCTAACGCCAGCCCTAACCCTAATGCTAACCCTAGCTGTAACCCTCATCCTCACCCTCACCCTAACCATAGCTCTCACACTGACCCTAACCCTAACTGTAACAATAGCCCTCGACCTAACCCTAGCCCTAACCCTAATCCTAACGCTAACCATAACCCTAACCCTAACAAAAAAACATATCCCTAAACCTAAATCTCACCCTAACACTAGCCTTAGCCCTAACCCTCTCACTAACTGTAACCCTAACCCTAATCCTAGCCTAAACTCTATCCCTAGCCCTAACCCTAACCCAACACCTACCACTAACCCTAACCCTAACGCTAACCCAAACCCTAACCAGAACCAGAACCGTAACCCTAACCCTAACCCGAGTCCTAAACTTAACCCTAGCCCTAACCCTAACCCTAAGCCTAACCCTAGCGCTAACCCTAACCCTAACCCTAAACCTAACTATAGCCTTAACCCAAACCCTAGGCCTAGACCTACCCCTACCCCTACCACTACCCCTAAACCAAACTGTAACCCTAAACTAAAACTGAACCCTAACCCTAACCCTAGCCCTAGCTCTAGTTCTAAACCTAGCCCTAACCCTGACACTAGCCCTAGCCCTAACCCTAGACCTTACCCTAACTCAAAGCCTACCACTAACCCTAACACAAACCCTAACCATAACCGTAGCCCTAACCCTAATGCTAACCCTAGCCCTAACACTAACCAGAACCCTCACCCTAACCCTAGCCCTCACCCTATACCTAACCCGAACCATAAACCTAACCCTAACCCTAACCCTAACCTAAGACCTAACCCTAGCCCTAACCCTAGCCCTATCCGTAGCCCTAGCCCTAGCCCTAACCTTAGCCCTAGCCCGAACCCGAACCCTAACCCTAACCCTAACCCTAACCCTAGCCCAAAGCGTCACCCTAACGATAACCCTAACCCTAGACCTAACCCTAACCCTAACCCTAACCCTAAACCTCACCCTAGCCCTAACCCTAACCCTAACCCTAACCCTAACCCTAACCCTAACCCTTACCCTAACCCTAACCCTAACCCTAATCCTAACCGAAACAGTATCCCTAACCCTAACCATAACCCTAGGCTTAGCCCTAAGCCTCTCACTTACAATAACCCTAACCCTAACCCTAGCCCCAACCCTGACCCTAGCCCTAACCCTAACCCAACCCCTACCACTAACCCTAACCCTAACCCAAACCCTAACCATAACCGTAACCCTAACCCTAACCCGAGCCCTAAACCTAACGCTATCCCTAACCCTAAACGTAACCCTAGCGCTAACCCTAACGCTCACCCTAACCCTAAACCTAACCTTAGCCCTAATTCTAACCCTAGGCCTAGCCCTAACCCTAGCCCTAGCCCTACCCTACCCCTACCCCTAACTCAAACTGTAACCCTAAACTGAACCTGAACCCTAACGCTAGCCCTAAATCTAGCTCTAACGCATGTCCTAACAGTTACCCAGCCCTAGCCCTAGCCCTAAGACTAGCCCTAGCCCTAATCCTAACCCTAACCCTAACCCTAACCCTAACCCAAGCCCTAACCCTAGCCGTAGCCCTAACCCCACCCTAACCCTAACCCGAACCCTAGCCCTAACCCGAACCCTAGCCCTAACCGTAACGCTAACCCTAGCCCTAGCCCTAGCCCTAGCCCTATCCCTAGCCCTAGCCCGAGCCGTAACCCTAAACCTAACCCTAGCCCAGACCCTATCCCTAAACCTATCCCTACCCCTAAACCTAACCCTAGCCCTAACCCTAACCCTAACCCTAACCCTACCCCTACCCCTAACCCTAGCCCTAGCACTAACCCTAACCCTAACCCTACCCCTAACCCTAACCCTAGCCCTAGCGCTAACCCTAACGCTAACCCTAACCCTAGCCCTAGTCCTAGCTTTAACCCTAGCCCTAGCCCTAGCCCTAGCCCTAGCCCTAAACCTAACCCCAACCCCAACCCTAACCCTAACCCTAACCCTAACCCGAACCGAACCCGAACTCAAACCCTAACCCCAACCCCAACCACAACACCAACCGCAACCACAACCGTAACCCTAAGCCTAACCCTAACCCTAACCCTAACCTCAACCACAACCCTAGCCCTAACTCTAACCTTAACCCTAACCCTAACCCTAACCGTAACCCCAAACCTAACCCTAGCCCTAGCCCTAACATTAACCCTAACCCTAGCCATAGCCTTAATCCTCACCCTAACCCTAACCCAAACCCTAACCCAAACCCTAGCCCTAACCCTAACCCAAAGCCTACCACTAAACCTAACCAAAACCCTAACCATAATCATAAACCTAACCCTAACCCTAGCCCTAATCCTAATGATAACCCTAGCCCTAACCCTAACCCTAAAACTAACCCTCACCCTAAACCTAGGCCTCACCCTAACCCCAACCCTAACCCTAACCCTCACCAAGCCCTAACCCTAGCCCTAAGCCTAGCCCTAACCGTAGCCCTAGCCCCAGCCCTAACCCTAACCCTAACCCTTGCCCTAGCCCTAGCCCTAGCCCTAGCCCTAGCCCTAGCCCTAACCCTAACCCTAACCCAGGCCCTAACCCTAGCCCTAACCCTAGCCCTAACCCTAGACCTTACCCTAACTCAAAGCCTACCACTAACCCTAACACAAACCCTAACCATAACCGTAGACCTAACCCTAATGCTAACCCTAACCCTAGCCCTAACACTAACCAGAACCCTCACCCTAACCCTAGCCCTCACCCTATACCTAACCCGAACCCTAAACCTTAACCCTAACCCTAACCCTAACCTAAGCCCTAACCCTAGCCCTAACGCTAGCCCTATACGTAGCCCTAGCCCTAGCCCTAGCCCTAACCCTAGCCCTAGCCCGAACCCGAACCCGAACCCTAACCCTAACCCTAACCCTAACCCTAGCCCAAAGTGTCACCCTAACGATAACCCTAACCCTAGACCTAACCCTAACCCTAACCCTAAACCTCACCCTAGCCCTAACCCTAACCCTAACCCTAACCCTAACCCTAACTCTAACCCTAAGCATAGCCCTTGCCCTAACCCTTGCCCTAGCCCTAGCCCTAACCCTCACCCTAACCCTAACCCTAACCCTAACCCTAACCCTAACCATAGCCCTTGCCTAACCCTTGCCCTAGCCCTAGCCCTAGCCCTAACCCTAACCCAAGCCCTAACCCTAGCCCTAACCCTAGCCCTAACCTTAGCCCTAACTGTAGCCCTAGCAGTAACCCTAGCCCTAGCCCGAACACTAACCCTAACCCTAACACAAACCCTAACCCTAACCCTAACTCTAACCTTAACCCTAACCCTAACCTTAACCCTAACCCTAACCCTCGACCTAACCCTAGCCCTAACCCTAATCCTAACGCTAACCATAACCCTAACCCTAACAAAAAACCGTATCCCTAAACCTAAATCTCACCCTAACACTAGCCTTAGCCCTAACCCTCTCACTAACTGTAACCTAACCCTAATCCTAGCCTAAACTCTATCCCTAGCCCTAACCCTAACCCAACACCTACCACTAACCGTAACGCTAACCCAAACCCTAACCAGAACCAGAACCGTAACCCTAAACCTAACCCGAGCCCTAAACCTAACCCTAGCCCTAACCCTAACCCTAAGCCTAACCCTAGCGCTAACCCTAACCCTAACCCTAAACCTAACTATAGCCTTAACCCTAACCCTAGGCCTAGACCTAACCCTACCCCTACCCCTAAACCAAACTGTAACCCTAAACTGAAACTGAACCCTAACCCTAACCCTAGCCCTAGCTCTAGTTCTAAACCTAGCCCTAAACCTTACCCTAGCCCTAGCCCTAACCCTAGACCTTACCCTAACCCAAAGCCTACCACTAACCCTAATACAAACCCTCGCCCTAACCGTAGCCCTCACCCTATACCTAACCCTAACCCTAACCCTAACCCTTGCCCTAGCCCAAGCCCTAGCCATAGCCCTAACCCTAACACTAGCCCTAGCCTTAGCCCTAACCCTTGTCCGAGCCCTAACCCTAACCATAGCCGTAACCCTAACCCTACCCTAATCCTACCCCTACCCCTTCCCATAACCCTAACCGTAGCCCTGACCCTAATGCTAACCCTGGCCCTAACACTAACCCTAACCCTCACCCTAACCCTAGTCCTGACCCTCACCCTAACCCCAACCGTAACCCTAACCCGATCTCTAACCCTAACCATAGCCCTTGCCCTAACCCTTGCCCTAGCCCTAGCCCTAGCCCGAGCCCTAACCCTCACCCTAACCCTAACCCTAACCCTAACCCTAACCATAGCCCTTGCCCTAACCCTTGCCCTAGCCCTAGCCCTAGCCCTAACCCTAACCCTAACCCAAGCCCTACCCCTAGCCCTAACCCTAGCCCTTACCATAGCCCTAGCAGTAACCCTAGCCCTAGCCTGAACACTAACCCTAGCCCTAGCCCGAACACTAACCCTAACCCTAACCCAAACCCTAACGCTAACCCTAACACTAACCCTAACCCTCACCCTAACCCTAGTCCTGACCCTCACCCTAACCCCAACCGTAACCCTAACCCGATCTCTAACCCTAACCATAGCCCTTGCCCTAACCCTTGCCCTAGCCCTAGCCCTAGCCCGAGCCCTAACCCTCACCCTAACCCTAACCCTAACCCTAACCCTAACCCTAACCATAGCCCTTGCCCTAACCCTTGCCCTAGCCCTAGCCCTAGCCCTAACCCTAACCCTAACCCAAGCCCTACCCCTAGCCCTAACCCTAGCCCTTACCATAGCCCTAGCAGTAACCCGAGCCCTAGCCTGAACACTAACCCTAACCCAAACCCTAACCCTAACCCTAACCCTAACTCTAACCTTAACACTAACCCTAACCCTAACCCTAACCCTAACCCTAACCCTAACCCTCAACCTAACCCTAGCCCTAACCCTAATCCTAACGCTAACCATAACCCTAACCCTATCAAAAAACCATATCCCTAAACCTAACTCTCACCCTAACACTAGCCTTAGCCCTAACCCTCTCACTAACTGTAACCCTAACCCTAATCCTAGCCTAAACTCTATCCCTAGCCCTAACCCTAACCCAACACCTACCACTAACCCTAACGCTAACCCAAACCCTAACCGGAACCAGAACTGTAACCCTAACCCTAACCCGAGCCCTAAAACTAACCCTAGCCCTAACCCTAACCCTAAGCCTAACCCTAGCGCTAACCCTAACCCTAACCCTAAACCTAACTATAGCCTTAACCCAAACCCTAGGCCTAGACCTAACCCTACCCCTACCCCTACCCCTAAACCAAACTGTAACCCTAAACTAAAACTGAACCCTAACCCTAACCCTAGCCCTAGCTCTAGTTCTAAACCTAGCCCTAACCCTGACCCTAGCCCTAGCCCTAACCCTAGACCTTACCCTAACTCAAAGCCTACCACTAACCCTAACACAAACCCTAACGATAACCGTAGACCTAACCCTAATGCTAACCCTAGCCCTAACACTAACCAGAACCCTCACCCTAACCCTAGCCCTCACCCTATACCTAACCCTAACCCTAAACCTAACCCTTGCCCTAGCCCAAGCCCTAGCCATAGCCCTAACCCTAACACTAGCCCTAGCCTTAACCCTAACCCTTATCCGAGCCCTAACCCTAACCATAGCCATAACCCTAACCCTACCCTAATCCTACCCCGACCCCTTCCCATAACCCTAACCGTAGCCCTGACCCTAATGCTAACCCTGCCCCTAACACTAACCCTAACCCTCACCCTAACCCTAGTCCTGACCCTCACCCTAACCCCAACCGTAACCCTAACCCGATCTCTAACCCTAATCATAGCCCTTGCCCTAACCCTTGCCCTAACCCTTGCCCTAGCCCTAGCCCTAGCCCTAGCCCTAACCCTCACCCTAACCCTAACCCTAACCCTAACCATAGCCCTTGCCCTAACCCTTGCCCTAGCCCTAGCCCTAGCCCTAAAACTAACCCTAACCCAAGCCCTAACCCTAGCCCTAACCCTAGCCCTAACCGTAGCCCTAGCAGTAACCCTAGCCCTAGCCCGAACACTAACCCTAACCCTAACCCAAACCCTAACGCTAACCCTAACTCTAACCTTAACCCTAACCCTAACCCTAACCCTAACCCTAACCCTAACCCTAACCCCAACCCTCGACCTAACCCTAGCCCTAACCCTAATCCTAACGCTAACCATAACCCTAACCCTAACAAAAAAACATATCCCTAAACCTAAATCTCACCCTAACACTAGGCTTAGCCCTAACCCTCTCACTAACTGTAACCCTAACCCTAATCCTAGCCTAAACTCTATCCCTAGCCCTAACCCTAACCCAACACCTACCACTAACCCTAACGCTAACCCAAACCCTAACCAGAACCGTAACCCTAACCCTAACCCGAGCCCTAAACCTAACCCTAGCCCTAACCCTAACCCTAAGCCTAACCCTAGCGCTAACCCTAACCCTAACCCTAAACCTAACTTTAGCCTTAACCCTAACCCTAGGCCTAGACCGACCCCTACCCCTACCCCTACCCCTACCCCTAAACCAAACTGTAACCCTAAACTAAAACTGAACCCTAACCCTAACCTTAGCCCTAGCTCTAGTTCTACCCCTAGCCCTAACCCTTACCCTAGCCCTAGCCCTAACCCTAGACCTTACCCTAACTCAAAGCCTACCACTAACCCTAACACAAATCCTAACCATAACCGTAGCCCTAACCTTAATGCTAACCCTAGCCCTAACACTAACCAGAACCCTCAACCTAACCCTAGCACTCACCCTATACCTAACCCGAACCCTAACCCTAACCCTAACCCTAACCTAAGCCCTAACCCTAGCCCTAACCCTAGCCCTATCCGTAGCCCTAGCCCTAGCCCTAACACTAGCCCTAGCCCTAACCCTAGACCTTACCCTAACTCAAAGCCTAACCCTAACCCTAACCCTAACACTAACCCTAGCCCAAAGCGTCACCCTAACGATAACCCTAACCCTAGAGCTAACCCTAACCCTAACCCTAACCCTAAACATCACCCTAGCCCTAACCCTAACCCTAACCCTTACCCTAACCCTAACCCTAACCCAAACAGTATCCCTAACCCTAAGCATAACCCTAGGCTTAGCCCTAACCCTCTCACTTACAATAACCCTAACCCTAACCCTAGCCCCAACCCTGACCCTAGCCCTAACCCTAACCCAACCCCTACCACTAACCCTAACCCTAACCCAAACCCTAACCCTAACCGTAACCCTAACCATAACCCGAGCCCTAAACCTAACCCTATCCCTAACCCTAAACGTAACCCTAGCGCTAACCCTAACGCTAACCCTAACCCTAAACCTAACCTTAGCCCTAATTCTAACCCTAGGCCTAGCCCTAACCCTAGCCCTAGCCCTACCCTAGCCCTACCCCTAACTCAAACTGTAACCCTAAACTGAACCTGAACCCTAACGCTAGCCCTAACTCTAGCTCTAACGCATGTCCTAACCGTTACCCTAGCCCTAGCCCTAGCGCTAACACGAGCCCTAGCCCTAATCCTAACCCTAACCCTAACCCAAACCCTAACCCAAACCCTAGCCCTAACCCTAACCCTAACCCAAAGCCTACCACTAAACCTAACCAAAACCCTAACCATAATCATAAACCTAACCCTAACCCTAGCCCTCACCCTATACCTAACCCGAACCCTAACCCTAACCCTAACCCTAACCTAAGCCCTAACCCTAGCCCTAACCCTAGCCCTATCCGTAGCCCTAGCCCTAGCCCTAACCCTAGCCCTAGCCCTAACCCTAGACCTTACCCTAACTCAAAGCCTAACCCTAACCCTAACCCTAACACTAACCCTAGCCCAAAGCGTCACCCTAACGATAACCCTAACCCTAGAGCTAACCCTAACCCTAACCCTAACCCTAAACATCACCCTAGCCCTAACCCTAACCCTAACCCTTACCCTAACCCTAACCCTAACCCAAACAGTATCCCTAACCCTAAGCATAACCCTAGGCTTAGCCCTAACCCTCTCACTTACAATAACCCTAACCCTAACCCTAGCCCCAACCCTGACCCTAGCCCTAACCCTAACCCAACCCCTACCACTAACCCTAACCCTAACCCAAACCCTAACCCTAACCGTAACCCTAACCATAACCCGAGCCCTAAACCTAACCCTATCCCTAACCCTAAACGTAACCCTAGCGCTAACCCTAACGCTAACCCTAACCCTAAACCTAACCTTAGCCCTAATTCTAACCCTAGGCCTAGCCCTAACCCTAGCCCTAGCCCTACCCTAGCCCTACCCCTAACTCAAACTGTAACCCTAAACTGAACCTGAACCCTAACGCTAGCCCTAACTCTAGCTCTAACGCATGTCCTAACCGTTACCCTAGCCCTAGCCCTAGCGCTAACACGAGCCCTAGCCCTAATCCTAACCCTAACCCTAACCCAAACCCTAACCCAAACCCTAGCCCTAACCCTAACCCTAACCCAAAGCCTACCACTAAACCTAACCAAAACCCTAACCATAATCATAAACCTAACCCTAACCCTAGCCCTCACCCTAATGATAACCCTAGCCCTAACCCTAACCCTAAAACTAACCCTCACCCCTAACCTAGCCCTCACCCTCACCCTAACTCTACTCCTAACCCTAAACCTCACCGAACCCTAACCCTAGCCATAACGCTAGCCCTAACCGTAGCCCTAGCCCTAGCCCTAACCCTAACCCTAACCCTAAACCTAACTCTAACGCTAACGCTAACGCCAGCCCTAACCCTAATGCTAACCCTAGCCGTAACCCTCACCCTCACCCTCACCCTCACCCTCACCCTAACCATAGCCCTCACACTGACCCTAACCCTAACCGTAACAATAGCCCTTGACCTAACCCTTGCCCTAGCCCTATCCCTATCCCTAGTCCTAGCCCTAGCCCTATCCCTATCCCTGTCCCTATCCCTAGTCCTAGCCCTAGCCCTAACCCTAGCCCTAGCCCTAACCCTAACCCTAACCCTAACCCTAAACATAACCCAAGCCCTAACCCTAGCCGTAGCCCTAACCCCACCCTAACGCTAACCCGAACTCTAGCCCTAACCCGAACCATAGCCCTAACCCTAACCCTAACCCTAGCCCTAGCCCTAGCCCTAGCCCTATACCTAGCCCTAGCCCGAGCCTTAACCCTAAACCTAACCCTAGCCCAGACCCTATCCCTAAACCTATCCCTAACCCTAACCCTAACCCAAACCCTAACCCAAACCCTAGCCCTAACCCTAACCCAAAGCCTACCACTAAACCTAACCAAAACCCTAACCATAATCATAAACCTAACCCTAACCCTAGCCGTAACCCTAATGATAACCCTAGCCGTAACCCTCACCCTCACCCTAACCATAGCCCTCACACTGACCCTAAACTTGACCGTAACAATAGCCCTTGACCTAACCCTTGCCCTAGCCCTATCCCTATCCCTAGCCCTAGTCCTATCCCTATCCCTATCCCTATCCCTATCCCTAGTCCTATCCCTAGTCCTAACCCTAACCCAAGCCCAAACCCTAGCCGTAGCCCTAACCCCACCCTAACCCTAACCCGAACCCTAGCCCTAACCCTAACACTAACCCTAGCCCTAGCCCTAGCCCTAGCCCTAGCCCTAGCCCTAGCCCTAGCCCTATCCCTATCCCTAGCCCTAGCCCTAGCCCTAGCCCGAGCCTTAACCCTAAACCTAACCCTAGCCCAGACCCTATCCCTAAACCTATCCCTACCCCTAAACCTAACCCTAGCCCTAGCCCTAACCCCAACCCTAACCCTAGTCCTAGCGCTAACCCTAACGCTAACCCTAACCCTAGCCCTAGCCCTAGCTTTAACCCTAGCCCTAGCCCTAAACCTAACCCCAACCCCAACCCTAACCCTAACCCAAACCATAAACCTACCCCAAACCCTAACCCTAACCCTAACCCGAACCGAACCCGAACTCAAACCCTAACCCCAACCCCAACCACAACACAACACCAACCGCAACCACAACCGTAAACCTAATCCTAACCCTAACCCTAACCCTAACCTCTACCCCAACCCTAGCCCTAACTCTAACCCTAACCCTAACCGTAACCCTAACCGTAACCCCAAACCTAACCCTAGCCCTAGCCCTAACATTAACCCTAACCCTAGCCCTAACCCTAGAACTTACCCTAACCCAAAGCCTACCACTAACACTAATACAAACCCTAACCATAACGGTTGCCCTAACCCTAATGCTTACCCTAGCCCTAACACTAACCAGAACCCTCACCCTAACCCTAGCCCTCACCCTATACCTAACCCCAACCGTAACCCTTGCCCTAGCCCAAGACCTAGCCATAGCCCTAACCCTAACACTAGCCCTAGCCTTAGACCTAACCCTTGTCCGAACTCTAACCCTAACCATAGCCCTTGCCCTAACCCTTGCCCTAGCCCTAGCCCTAGCCCTAACCCTAACCCTAACCCAAGCCCTACCCCTAGCCCTAACCCTAGCCCTAACCGTAGCCCTAGCAGTAACCCTAGCCCTAGCCCGAACACTAACCCTAACCCAAACCCTAACCCTAACCCTAACTCTAACCTTAACCCTAACCCTAACCCTAACCCTCGACCTAACCCTAGCCCTAACCCTAATCCTAACGCTAACCATAACCCTAACCCTAACAAAAAAACATATCCCTAAACCTAAATCTCACCCTAACACTAGCCTTAGCCCTAACCCTCTCACTAACTGTAACCCTAACCCTAATCCTAGCCTAAACTCTATACCTAGCACTAACCCTAACACAACACCTACCACTAACCCTAACCCTAACGCTAACCCAAACCCTAACCAGAATCAGAACCGTAACCCTAACCCTAACCCGAGCCCTAAACCTAACCCTACCCCTAACCCTAACCCTAAGCCTAACCCTAGCGCTAACCCTAACCCTAACCCTAAACCTAACTATAGCCTTAACCCAAACCCTAGGCCTAGACCTAACCCTACCCCTACCCCTACCCCTAAACCAAACTGTAACCCTAAACTAAAACTGAACCCTAACCCTAACCCTAGCCCTAGCTCTAGTTCTAAACCTAGCCCTAACCCTGACCCTAGCCCTAGCCCTAACCCTAGACCTTACCCTAACTCAAAGCCTACCACTAACCCTAACACAAACCCTAACCATAACCGTAGCCCTAACCCTAATGCTAACCCTAGCCCTAACACTAACCAGAACCCTCACCCTAACCCTAGCCCTCAACCTATACCTAACCCGAACCCTAACCCTAACCCTAACCCTAACCCTAACCTAAGCCCTAACCCTAGCCCTAACCCTAGCCCTATCAGTAGCCCTAGCCCTAGCCCTAACCCTAACCCTAGCCCTAGCCCTAACCCTAACCCTAACACTAATTCTAACCCTATCCGGAACCCGAACCCAAACTCAAACCCTAACCCCAACCCCAACCACAACACGACACCAACCACAACCCCAACCGTAACCCTCACCCTAACCTCAACCCCAACCCCAGCCCTAACCCTAACCCTAACCCTAAACCTAACCCTAGCCCTAACCCTAACTCTAACCCAAATCCTAAACCTAACCCAAACCCTAACCCTAGCCATAACCCTAACCCTAACCTTAGCCCAAACCCTAACCCTAGACCTAACCCTAACCCAAAGCCTACCACAAACCCTAACCCAAACCCTAACCATAACCATAGCCCTAACCCTGACCCTAACCGTAGCCCTAACCCTAATGCTAACCCTAGCCCTAACACTAACCCTAACCCTCACCCTAACCCTAGCCCTAACCCTAACCCTGACCCTAACCCTAACCCTAACCATAACCCTAACCATAGCCCTTGCCGTAACCCTTGCCGTAGCCCTAACCCTAGCCCTAACCCTAGTCGTAACCATAGCCCTAGCCCTAACCCTAGCCCTAGCCCGAACCCTAACCCTAACCCTAACACTAACCCTAACCCTAACCCTAACCCTAACCCTAACCATAACCCTAACCCTAACCCTAGACCTAACCCTAACCCTAACCCTAACCCTAACCCTAGCCCTAACCCTAAGCCTAACCCAAACCATATCCCTAAACCTAAGCCTAACCCTAACACTAGCCTTAGCCCTAACCCTCTCACTAACTGTAACCTAACCCTAATCATAGCCTAAACTCTATCCCTAGCCCTAACCCTAACCCAACACCTACCACTAACCGTAACGCTAACCCAAACCCTAACCAGAACCAGAACCGTAACCCAAAACCTAACCCGAGCCCTAAACCTAACCCTAGCCCTAACCCTAACCCTAAGCCTAACCCGAGCGCTAACCCTAACCCTAACCCTAAACCTAACTATAGCCTTAACCCTAACCCTAGGCCTAGACCTAACCCTACCCCTATGCCTACCCCTAAACCAAACTGTAACCCTAAACTGAAACTGAACCCTAACCCTAACCCTAGCCCTAGCTCTAGTTCTAAACCTAGCCCTAACCCTTACCCTAGCCCTAGCCCTAACCCTAGACCTTACCCTAACCCAAAGCCTACCACTAACCCTAATACCAACCCTAACCATAACCGTAGCCCTAACCCTAATGCTTACCCTAGCCCTAACACTAACCAGAACCCTCACCCTAACCCTAGCCCTCACCCTATACCTAACCCTAACCCTAACCTTAACCCTTGCCCTAGCCATAGCCCTAACCCTAACACTAGCCCTAGCCTTAGCCCTAACCCTTGTCCGAGCCCTAACCCTAACCATAGCCGTAACCCTAACCCTACCCTAATCCTACCCCTACCCCTAACCCTAACCGTAGCCCTGACCCTAATGCTAACCCTGGCCCTAACACTAACCCTAACCCTCACGCTAACCCTAGTCCTGACCCTCACCCTAACCCCAACCATAACCCTAACCCGAACTCTAACCCTAATCATAGTCCTTGCCCTAACCCTTGCCCTAGCCCTAGCCCTAGCCCTAGCCCTAACCCTCACCCTAACCCTAACCCTAACCCTAACCCTAACCCTAACCCTAAACCTAAACATAGCCCTTGCCCTAACCCTTGCCCTATCCCTAGCCCAAGCCCTAGCCCTAACCCTAACCCCAACCCAAGCCCTAACCCTAGCCCTAACCCTAGCCCTAACCGTAGCCCTAGCATTAACCCTAGCCCTAGCCCGAACACTAACCCTAACCCTAACCCAAACCCTAACCCTAACCCTAACCCTAACCTTAACCCTAACCCTAACCCTAACCCTAACCCTAACCCTCGACCTAACCCTAGCCCTAACCCTAATCCTAACGCTAACCATAACCCTAACCCTAACAAAAAACCATATTCCTAAACCTAAATCTCACCCTAACACTAGCCTTAGCCCTAACCCTCTCACTAACTGTAACCCTAACCCTAATCCTAGCCCTAGCTCTAGTTCTAACCCTAGCCCTAACCCTTTCCCTAGCCCTAGCCCTAACCCTAGACCTTACCCTAGCCCTATCCGTAGCCCTAGCCCTAGTCCTAACCCTAGCCCTAGCCCGAACCCTAACCCTAACCCTAAACCTAACCCTAACCCTAGCCCAAAGCGTCACCCTAACGATAACCCTAACCCTAGACCTAACCCTAACCCTAACCCTAACCCTAAACCTCACCCTAGCCCTAACCCTAACCCAAACCCTTACCCTAACCCTAACCCTAACCCAAACAGTATCCCTAACCCTAAGCATAACCCTAGGCTTAGCCCTAACCCTCTCACTTACAATAACCCTAACCCTAACCCTAGCCCCAACCCTGACCCTAGCCCTAACCCTAACCCAACCCCTACCACTAACCCTAACCCTAACCCTAACCATAACCGTAACCCTAACCCTAACCCGAGCCCTAAACTTAACCCTATCCCTAACCCTAAACGTAACCCTAGCGCTAACCCTAACGCTAAGCCTAAGCCTAAACCTAACCTTAGCCCTAATTCTAACCCTAGGCCTAGCCCTAACCCTAGCCCTAGCCCTACCTTACCCCTACCCCTAACTCAAACTGTAACCCTAAACTGAACCTCAACCCTAACGCTAGCCCTAAATCTAGCTCTAACGCATGTCCTAACCATTAACCTAGCCCTAGCCCTAGCCCTAACACTAGCCCTAGCCCTAATCCTAACCCTAACCCTAACCCAAACCCTAACCCAAACCCTAGCCCTAACCCTAACCCAAAGCCTACCACTAAACCTAACCAAAACCCTAACCATAATCATAAACCTAACCCTAACCCTAGCCCTAACCCTAATGATAACCCTAGCCCTAACCCAAACCCTAAAACTAACCCTCACCCTAAACCTAGCCCTCACCCTAACCCTAACTCTACTCCTAACCCTAAACCTCACCGAACCCTAACCCTAGCCATAACGCTAGCCCTAACCGTAGCTCTAGCCCTAGCCCTAACCCTAACCCTAACCCTAACCCTAACCCTAACCCTAAACCTAACTCTAACGCTAACGCCAGCCCTAACCCTAATGCTAACCCTAGCTGTAACCCTCATCCTCACCCTCACCCTAACCATAGCTCTCACACTGACCCTAACCCTAACTGTAACAATAGCCCTCGACCTAACCCTAGCCCTAACCCTAATCCTAACGCTAACCATAACCCTAACCCTAACAAAAAAACATATCCCTAAACCTAAATCTCACCCTAACACTAGCCTTAGCCCTAACCCTCTCACTAACTGTAACCCTAACCCTAATCCTAGCCTAAACTCTATCCCTAGCCCTAACCCTAACCCAACACCTACCACTAACCCTAACCCTAACGCTAACCCAAACCCTAACCAGAACCAGAACCGTAACCCTAACCCTAACCCGAGTCCTAAACTTAACCCTAGCCCTAACCCTAACCCTAAGCCTAACCCTAGCGCTAACCCTAACCCTAACCCTAAACCTAACTATAGCCTTAACCCAAACCCTAGGCCTAGACCTACCCCTACCCCTACCACTACCCCTAAACCAAACTGTAACCCTAAACTAAAACTGAACCCTAACCCTAACCCTAGCCCTAGCTCTAGTTCTAAACCTAGCCCTAACCCTGACACTAGCCCTAGCCCTAACCCTAGACCTTACCCTAACTCAAAGCCTACCACTAACCCTAACACAAACCCTAACCATAACCGTAGCCCTAACCCTAATGCTAACCCTAGCCCTAACACTAACCAGAACCCTCACCCTAACCCTAGCCCTCACCCTATACCTAACCCGAACCATAAACCTAACCCTAACCCTAACCCTAACCTAAGACCTAACCCTAGCCCTAACCCTAGCCCTATCCGTAGCCCTAGCCCTAGCCCTAACCTTAGCCCTAGCCCGAACCCGAACCCTAACCCTAACCCTAACCCTAACCCTAGCCCAAAGCGTCACCCTAACGATAACCCTAACCCTAGACCTAACCCTAACCCTAACCCTAACCCTAAACCTCACCCTAGCCCTAACCCTAACCCTAACCCTAACCCTAACCCTAACCCTAACCCTTACCCTAACCCTAACCCTAACCCTAATCCTAACCGAAACAGTATCCCTAACCCTAACCATAACCCTAGGCTTAGCCCTAAGCCTCTCACTTACAATAACCCTAACCCTAACCCTAGCCCCAACCCTGACCCTAGCCCTAACCCTAACCCAACCCCTACCACTA
This sequence comes from Heloderma suspectum, assembly GCF_057233095.1. Taxonomy (NCBI): domain Eukaryota; kingdom Metazoa; phylum Chordata; class Lepidosauria; order Squamata; family Helodermatidae; genus Heloderma; species Heloderma suspectum. Next base: position 24,239,163 of record NC_139475.1, on the reverse strand, counting down.
ACCCTAACCCTAACCCAAACCCTAACCATAACCGTAACCCTAACCCTAACCCGAGCCCTAAACCTAACGCTATCCCTAACCCTAAACGTAACCCTAGCGCTAACCCTAACGCTCACCCTAACCCTAAACCTAACCTTAGCCCTAATTCTAACCCTAGGCCTAGCCCTAACCCTAGCCCTAGCCCTACCCTACCCCTACCCCTAACTCAAACTGTAACCCTAAACTGAACCTGAACCCTAACGCTAGCCCTAAATCTAGCTCTAACGCATGTCCTAACAGTTACCCAGCCCTAGCCCTAGCCCTAAGACTAGCCCTAGCCCTAATCCTAACCCTAACCCTAACCCTAACCCTAACCCAAGCCCTAACCCTAGCCGTAGCCCTAACCCCACCCTAACCCTAACCCGAACCCTAGCCCTAACCCGAACCCTAGCCCTAACCGTAACGCTAACCCTAGCCCTAGCCCTAGCCCTAGCCCTATCCCTAGCCCTAGCCCGAGCCGTAACCCTAAACCTAACCCTAGCCCAGACCCTATCCCTAAACCTATCCCTACCCCTAAACCTAACCCTAGCCCTAACCCTAACCCTAACCCTAACCCTACCCCTACCCCTAACCCTAGCCCTAGCACTAACCCTAACCCTAACCCTACCCCTAACCCTAACCCTAGCCCTAGCGCTAACCCTAACGCTAACCCTAACCCTAGCCCTAGTCCTAGCTTTAACCCTAGCCCTAGCCCTAGCCCTAGCCCTAGCCCTAAACCTAACCCCAACCCCAACCCTAACCCTAACCCTAACCCTAACCCGAACCGAACCCGAACTCAAACCCTAACCCCAACCCCAACCACAACACCAACCGCAACCACAACCGTAACCCTAAGCCTAACCCTAACCCTAACCCTAACCTCAACCACAACCCTAGCCCTAACTCTAACCTTAACCCTAACCCTAACCCTAACCGTAACCCCAAACCTAACCCTAGCCCTAGCCCTAACATTAACCCTAACCCTAGCCATAGCCTTAATCCTCACCCTAACCCTAACCCAAACCCTAACCCAAACCCTAGCCCTAACCCTAACCCAAAGCCTACCACTAAACCTAACCAAAACCCTAACCATAATCATAAACCTAACCCTAACCCTAGCCCTAATCCTAATGATAACCCTAGCCCTAACCCTAACCCTAAAACTAACCCTCACCCTAAACCTAGGCCTCACCCTAACCCCAACCCTAACCCTAACCCTCACCAAGCCCTAACCCTAGCCCTAAGCCTAGCCCTAACCGTAGCCCTAGCCCCAGCCCTAACCCTAACCCTAACCCTTGCCCTAGCCCTAGCCCTAGCCCTAGCCCTAGCCCTAGCCCTAACCCTAACCCTAACCCAGGCCCTAACCCTAGCCCTAACCCTAGCCCTAACCCTAGACCTTACCCTAACTCAAAGCCTACCACTAACCCTAACACAAACCCTAACCATAACCGTAGACCTAACCCTAATGCTAACCCTAACCCTAGCCCTAACACTAACCAGAACCCTCACCCTAACCCTAGCCCTCACCCTATACCTAACCCGAACCCTAAACCTTAACCCTAACCCTAACCCTAACCTAAGCCCTAACCCTAGCCCTAACGCTAGCCCTATACGTAGCCCTAGCCCTAGCCCTAGCCCTAACCCTAGCCCTAGCCCGAACCCGAACCCGAACCCTAACCCTAACCCTAACCCTAACCCTAACCCTAGCCCAAAGTGTCACCCTAACGATAACCCTAACCCTAGACCTAACCCTAACCCTAACCCTAAACCTCACCCTAGCCCTAACCCTAACCCTAACCCTAACCCTAACCCTAACTCTAACCCTAAGCATAGCCCTTGCCCTAACCCTTGCCCTAGCCCTAGCCCTAACCCTCACCCTAACCCTAACCCTAACCCTAACCCTAACCCTAACCATAGCCCTTGCCTAACCCTTGCCCTAGCCCTAGCCCTAGCCCTAACCCTAACCCAAGCCCTAACCCTAGCCCTAACCCTAGCCCTAACCTTAGCCCTAACTGTAGCCCTAGCAGTAACCCTAGCCCTAGCCCGAACACTAACCCTAACCCTAACACAAACCCTAACCCTAACCCTAACTCTAACCTTAACCCTAACCCTAACCTTAACCCTAACCCTAACCCTCGACCTAACCCTAGCCCTAACCCTAATCCTAACGCTAACCATAACCCTAACCCTAACAAAAAACCGTATCCCTAAACCTAAATCTCACCCTAACACTAGCCTTAGCCCTAACCCTCTCACTAACTGTAACCTAACCCTAATCCTAGCCTAAACTCTATCCCTAGCCCTAACCCTAACCCAACACCTACCACTAACCGTAACGCTAACCCAAACCCTAACCAGAACCAGAACCGTAACCCTAAACCTAACCCGAGCCCTAAACCTAACCCTAGCCCTAACCCTAACCCTAAGCCTAACCCTAGCGCTAACCCTAACCCTAACCCTAAACCTAACTATAGCCTTAACCCTAACCCTAGGCCTAGACCTAACCCTACCCCTACCCCTAAACCAAACTGTAACCCTAAACTGAAACTGAACCCTAACCCTAACCCTAGCCCTAGCTCTAGTTCTAAACCTAGCCCTAAACCTTACCCTAGCCCTAGCCCTAACCCTAGACCTTACCCTAACCCAAAGCCTACCACTAACCCTAATACAAACCCTCGCCCTAACCGTAGCCCTCACCCTATACCTAACCCTAACCCTAACCCTAACCCTTGCCCTAGCCCAAGCCCTAGCCATAGCCCTAACCCTAACACTAGCCCTAGCCTTAGCCCTAACCCTTGTCCGAGCCCTAACCCTAACCATAGCCGTAACCCTAACCCTACCCTAATCCTACCCCTACCCCTTCCCATAACCCTAACCGTAGCCCTGACCCTAATGCTAACCCTGGCCCTAACACTAACCCTAACCCTCACCCTAACCCTAGTCCTGACCCTCACCCTAACCCCAACCGTAACCCTAACCCGATCTCTAACCCTAACCATAGCCCTTGCCCTAACCCTTGCCCTAGCCCTAGCCCTAGCCCGAGCCCTAACCCTCACCCTAACCCTAACCCTAACCCTAACCCTAACCATAGCCCTTGCCCTAACCCTTGCCCTAGCCCTAGCCCTAGCCCTAACCCTAACCCTAACCCAAGCCCTACCCCTAGCCCTAACCCTAGCCCTTACCATAGCCCTAGCAGTAACCCTAGCCCTAGCCTGAACACTAACCCTAGCCCTAGCCCGAACACTAACCCTAACCCTAACCCAAACCCTAACGCTAACCCTAACACTAACCCTAACCCTCACCCTAACCCTAGTCCTGACCCTCACCCTAACCCCAACCGTAACCCTAACCCGATCTCTAACCCTAACCATAGCCCTTGCCCTAACCCTTGCCCTAGCCCTAGCCCTAGCCCGAGCCCTAACCCTCACCCTAACCCTAACCCTAACCCTAACCCTAACCCTAACCATAGCCCTTGCCCTAACCCTTGCCCTAGCCCTAGCCCTAGCCCTAACCCTAACCCTAACCCAAGCCCTACCCCTAGCCCTAACCCTAGCCCTTACCATAGCCCTAGCAGTAACCCGAGCCCTAGCCTGAACACTAACCCTAACCCAAACCCTAACCCTAACCCTAACCCTAACTCTAACCTTAACACTAACCCTAACCCTAACCCTAACCCTAACCCTAACCCTCAACCTAACCCTAGCCCTAACCCTAATCCTAACGCTAACCATAACCCTAACCCTATCAAAAAACCATATCCCTAAACCTAACTCTCACCCTAACACTAGCCTTAGCCCTAACCCTCTCACTAACTGTAACCCTAACCCTAATCCTAGCCTAAACTCTATCCCTAGCCCTAACCCTAACCCAACACCTACCACTAACCCTAACGCTAACCCAAACCCTAACCGGAACCAGAACTGTAACCCTAACCCTAACCCGAGCCCTAAAACTAACCCTAGCCCTAACCCTAACCCTAAGCCTAACCCTAGCGCTAACCCTAACCCTAACCCTAAACCTAACTATAGCCTTAACCCAAACCCTAGGCCTAGACCTAACCCTACCCCTACCCCTACCCCTAAACCAAACTGTAACCCTAAACTAAAACTGAACCCTAACCCTAACCCTAGCCCTAGCTCTAGTTCTAAACCTAGCCCTAACCCTGACCCTAGCCCTAGCCCTAACCCTAGACCTTACCCTAACTCAAAGCCTACCACTAACCCTAACACAAACCCTAACGATAACCGTAGACCTAACCCTAATGCTAACCCTAGCCCTAACACTAACCAGAACCCTCACCCTAACCCTAGCCCTCACCCTATACCTAACCCTAACCCTAAACCTAACCCTTGCCCTAGCCCAAGCCCTAGCCATAGCCCTAACCCTAACACTAGCCCTAGCCTTAACCCTAACCCTTATCCGAGCCCTAACCCTAACCATAGCCATAACCCTAACCCTACCCTAATCCTACCCCGACCCCTTCCCATAACCCTAACCGTAGCCCTGACCCTAATGCTAACCCTGCCCCTAACACTAACCCTAACCCTCACCCTAACCCTAGTCCTGACCCTCACCCTAACCCCAACCGTAACCCTAACCCGATCTCTAACCCTAATCATAGCCCTTGCCCTAACCCTTGCCCTAACCCTTGCCCTAGCCCTAGCCCTAGCCCTAGCCCTAACCCTCACCCTAACCCTAACCCTAACCCTAACCATAGCCCTTGCCCTAACCCTTGCCCTAGCCCTAGCCCTAGCCCTAAAACTAACCCTAACCCAAGCCCTAACCCTAGCCCTAACCCTAGCCCTAACCGTAGCCCTAGCAGTAACCCTAGCCCTAGCCCGAACACTAACCCTAACCCTAACCCAAACCCTAACGCTAACCCTAACTCTAACCTTAACCCTAACCCTAACCCTAACCCTAACCCTAACCCTAACCCTAACCCCAACCCTCGACCTAACCCTAGCCCTAACCCTAATCCTAACGCTAACCATAACCCTAACCCTAACAAAAAAACATATCCCTAAACCTAAATCTCACCCTAACACTAGGCTTAGCCCTAACCCTCTCACTAACTGTAACCCTAACCCTAATCCTAGCCTAAACTCTATCCCTAGCCCTAACCCTAACCCAACACCTACCACTAACCCTAACGCTAACCCAAACCCTAACCAGAACCGTAACCCTAACCCTAACCCGAGCCCTAAACCTAACCCTAGCCCTAACCCTAACCCTAAGCCTAACCCTAGCGCTAACCCTAACCCTAACCCTAAACCTAACTTTAGCCTTAACCCTAACCCTAGGCCTAGACCGACCCCTACCCCTACCCCTACCCCTACCCCTAAACCAAACTGTAACCCTAAACTAAAACTGAACCCTAACCCTAACCTTAGCCCTAGCTCTAGTTCTACCCCTAGCCCTAACCCTTACCCTAGCCCTAGCCCTAACCCTAGACCTTACCCTAACTCAAAGCCTACCACTAACCCTAACACAAATCCTAACCATAACCGTAGCCCTAACCTTAATGCTAACCCTAGCCCTAACACTAACCAGAACCCTCAACCTAACCCTAGCACTCACCCTATACCTAACCCGAACCCTAACCCTAACCCTAACCCTAACCTAAGCCCTAACCCTAGCCCTAACCCTAGCCCTATCCGTAGCCCTAGCCCTAGCCCTAACACTAGCCCTAGCCCTAACCCTAGACCTTACCCTAACTCAAAGCCTAACCCTAACCCTAACCCTAACACTAACCCTAGCCCAAAGCGTCACCCTAACGATAACCCTAACCCTAGAGCTAACCCTAACCCTAACCCTAACCCTAAACATCACCCTAGCCCTAACCCTAACCCTAACCCTTACCCTAACCCTAACCCTAACCCAAACAGTATCCCTAACCCTAAGCATAACCCTAGGCTTAGCCCTAACCCTCTCACTTACAATAACCCTAACCCTAACCCTAGCCCCAACCCTGACCCTAGCCCTAACCCTAACCCAACCCCTACCACTAACCCTAACCCTAACCCAAACCCTAACCCTAACCGTAACCCTAACCATAACCCGAGCCCTAAACCTAACCCTATCCCTAACCCTAAACGTAACCCTAGCGCTAACCCTAACGCTAACCCTAACCCTAAACCTAACCTTAGCCCTAATTCTAACCCTAGGCCTAGCCCTAACCCTAGCCCTAGCCCTACCCTAGCCCTACCCCTAACTCAAACTGTAACCCTAAACTGAACCTGAACCCTAACGCTAGCCCTAACTCTAGCTCTAACGCATGTCCTAACCGTTACCCTAGCCCTAGCCCTAGCGCTAACACGAGCCCTAGCCCTAATCCTAACCCTAACCCTAACCCAAACCCTAACCCAAACCCTAGCCCTAACCCTAACCCTAACCCAAAGCCTACCACTAAACCTAACCAAAACCCTAACCATAATCATAAACCTAACCCTAACCCTAGCCCTCACCCTATACCTAACCCGAACCCTAACCCTAACCCTAACCCTAACCTAAGCCCTAACCCTAGCCCTAACCCTAGCCCTATCCGTAGCCCTAGCCCTAGCCCTAACCCTAGCCCTAGCCCTAACCCTAGACCTTACCCTAACTCAAAGCCTAACCCTAACCCTAACCCTAACACTAACCCTAGCCCAAAGCGTCACCCTAACGATAACCCTAACCCTAGAGCTAACCCTAACCCTAACCCTAACCCTAAACATCACCCTAGCCCTAACCCTAACCCTAACCCTTACCCTAACCCTAACCCTAACCCAAACAGTATCCCTAACCCTAAGCATAACCCTAGGCTTAGCCCTAACCCTCTCACTTACAATAACCCTAACCCTAACCCTAGCCCCAACCCTGACCCTAGCCCTAACCCTAACCCAACCCCTACCACTAACCCTAACCCTAACCCAAACCCTAACCCTAACCGTAACCCTAACCATAACCCGAGCCCTAAACCTAACCCTATCCCTAACCCTAAACGTAACCCTAGCGCTAACCCTAACGCTAACCCTAACCCTAAACCTAACCTTAGCCCTAATTCTAACCCTAGGCCTAGCCCTAACCCTAGCCCTAGCCCTACCCTAGCCCTACCCCTAACTCAAACTGTAACCCTAAACTGAACCTGAACCCTAACGCTAGCCCTAACTCTAGCTCTAACGCATGTCCTAACCGTTACCCTAGCCCTAGCCCTAGCGCTAACACGAGCCCTAGCCCTAATCCTAACCCTAACCCTAACCCAAACCCTAACCCAAACCCTAGCCCTAACCCTAACCCTAACCCAAAGCCTACCACTAAACCTAACCAAAACCCTAACCATAATCATAAACCTAACCCTAACCCTAGCCCTCACCCTAATGATAACCCTAGCCCTAACCCTAACCCTAAAACTAACCCTCACCCCTAACCTAGCCCTCACCCTCACCCTAACTCTACTCCTAACCCTAAACCTCACCGAACCCTAACCCTAGCCATAACGCTAGCCCTAACCGTAGCCCTAGCCCTAGCCCTAACCCTAACCCTAACCCTAAACCTAACTCTAACGCTAACGCTAACGCCAGCCCTAACCCTAATGCTAACCCTAGCCGTAACCCTCACCCTCACCCTCACCCTCACCCTCACCCTAACCATAGCCCTCACACTGACCCTAACCCTAACCGTAACAATAGCCCTTGACCTAACCCTTGCCCTAGCCCTATCCCTATCCCTAGTCCTAGCCCTAGCCCTATCCCTATCCCTGTCCCTATCCCTAGTCCTAGCCCTAGCCCTAACCCTAGCCCTAGCCCTAACCCTAACCCTAACCCTAACCCTAAACATAACCCAAGCCCTAACCCTAGCCGTAGCCCTAACCCCACCCTAACGCTAACCCGAACTCTAGCCCTAACCCGAACCATAGCCCTAACCCTAACCCTAACCCTAGCCCTAGCCCTAGCCCTAGCCCTATACCTAGCCCTAGCCCGAGCCTTAACCCTAAACCTAACCCTAGCCCAGACCCTATCCCTAAACCTATCCCTAACCCTAACCCTAACCCAAACCCTAACCCAAACCCTAGCCCTAACCCTAACCCAAAGCCTACCACTAAACCTAACCAAAACCCTAACCATAATCATAAACCTAACCCTAACCCTAGCCGTAACCCTAATGATAACCCTAGCCGTAACCCTCACCCTCACCCTAACCATAGCCCTCACACTGACCCTAAACTTGACCGTAACAATAGCCCTTGACCTAACCCTTGCCCTAGCCCTATCCCTATCCCTAGCCCTAGTCCTATCCCTATCCCTATCCCTATCCCTATCCCTAGTCCTATCCCTAGTCCTAACCCTAACCCAAGCCCAAACCCTAGCCGTAGCCCTAACCCCACCCTAACCCTAACCCGAACCCTAGCCCTAACCCTAACACTAACCCTAGCCCTAGCCCTAGCCCTAGCCCTAGCCCTAGCCCTAGCCCTAGCCCTATCCCTATCCCTAGCCCTAGCCCTAGCCCTAGCCCGAGCCTTAACCCTAAACCTAACCCTAGCCCAGACCCTATCCCTAAACCTATCCCTACCCCTAAACCTAACCCTAGCCCTAGCCCTAACCCCAACCCTAACCCTAGTCCTAGCGCTAACCCTAACGCTAACCCTAACCCTAGCCCTAGCCCTAGCTTTAACCCTAGCCCTAGCCCTAAACCTAACCCCAACCCCAACCCTAACCCTAACCCAAACCATAAACCTACCCCAAACCCTAACCCTAACCCTAACCCGAACCGAACCCGAACTCAAACCCTAACCCCAACCCCAACCACAACACAACACCAACCGCAACCACAACCGTAAACCTAATCCTAACCCTAACCCTAACCCTAACCTCTACCCCAACCCTAGCCCTAACTCTAACCCTAACCCTAACCGTAACCCTAACCGTAACCCCAAACCTAACCCTAGCCCTAGCCCTAACATTAACCCTAACCCTAGCCCTAACCCTAGAACTTACCCTAACCCAAAGCCTACCACTAACACTAATACAAACCCTAACCATAACGGTTGCCCTAACCCTAATGCTTACCCTAGCCCTAACACTAACCAGAACCCTCACCCTAACCCTAGCCCTCACCCTATACCTAACCCCAACCGTAACCCTTGCCCTAGCCCAAGACCTAGCCATAGCCCTAACCCTAACACTAGCCCTAGCCTTAGACCTAACCCTTGTCCGAACTCTAACCCTAACCATAGCCCTTGCCCTAACCCTTGCCCTAGCCCTAGCCCTAGCCCTAACCCTAACCCTAACCCAAGCCCTACCCCTAGCCCTAACCCTAGCCCTAACCGTAGCCCTAGCAGTAACCCTAGCCCTAGCCCGAACACTAACCCTAACCCAAACCCTAACCCTAACCCTAACTCTAACCTTAACCCTAACCCTAACCCTAACCCTCGACCTAACCCTAGCCCTAACCCTAATCCTAACGCTAACCATAACCCTAACCCTAACAAAAAAACATATCCCTAAACCTAAATCTCACCCTAACACTAGCCTTAGCCCTAACCCTCTCACTAACTGTAACCCTAACCCTAATCCTAGCCTAAACTCTATACCTAGCACTAACCCTAACACAACACCTACCACTAACCCTAACCCTAACGCTAACCCAAACCCTAACCAGAATCAGAACCGTAACCCTAACCCTAACCCGAGCCCTAAACCTAACCCTACCCCTAACCCTAACCCTAAGCCTAACCCTAGCGCTAACCCTAACCCTAACCCTAAACCTAACTATAGCCTTAACCCAAACCCTAGGCCTAGACCTAACCCTACCCCTACCCCTACCCCTAAACCAAACTGTAACCCTAAACTAAAACTGAACCCTAACCCTAACCCTAGCCCTAGCTCTAGTTCTAAACCTAGCCCTAACCCTGACCCTAGCCCTAGCCCTAACCCTAGACCTTACCCTAACTCAAAGCCTACCACTAACCCTAACACAAACCCTAACCATAACCGTAGCCCTAACCCTAATGCTAACCCTAGCCCTAACACTAACCAGAACCCTCACCCTAACCCTAGCCCTCAACCTATACCTAACCCGAACCCTAACCCTAACCCTAACCCTAACCCTAACCTAAGCCCTAACCCTAGCCCTAACCCTAGCCCTATCAGTAGCCCTAGCCCTAGCCCTAACCCTAACCCTAGCCCTAGCCCTAACCCTAACCCTAACACTAATTCTAACCCTATCCGGAACCCGAACCCAAACTCAAACCCTAACCCCAACCCCAACCACAACACGACACCAACCACAACCCCAACCGTAACCCTCACCCTAACCTCAACCCCAACCCCAGCCCTAACCCTAACCCTAACCCTAAACCTAACCCTAGCCCTAACCCTAACTCTAACCCAAATCCTAAACCTAACCCAAACCCTAACCCTAGCCATAACCCTAACCCTAACCTTAGCCCAAACCCTAACCCTAGACCTAACCCTAACCCAAAGCCTACCACAAACCCTAACCCAAACCCTAACCATAACCATAGCCCTAACCCTGACCCTAACCGTAGCCCTAACCCTAATGCTAACCCTAGCCCTAACACTAACCCTAACCCTCACCCTAACCCTAGCCCTAACCCTAACCCTGACCCTAACCCTAACCCTAACCATAACCCTAACCATAGCCCTTGCCGTAACCCTTGCCGTAGCCCTAACCCTAGCCCTAACCCTAGTCGTAACCATAGCCCTAGCCCTAACCCTAGCCCTAGCCCGAACCCTAACCCTAACCCTAACACTAACCCTAACCCTAACCCTAACCCTAACCCTAACCATAACCCTAACCCTAACCCTAGACCTAACCCTAACCCTAACCCTAACCCTAACCCTAGCCCTAACCCTAAGCCTAACCCAAACCATATCCCTAAACCTAAGCCTAACCCTAACACTAGCCTTAGCCCTAACCCTCTCACTAACTGTAACCTAACCCTAATCATAGCCTAAACTCTATCCCTAGCCCTAACCCTAACCCAACACCTACCACTAACCGTAACGCTAACCCAAACCCTAACCAGAACCAGAACCGTAACCCAAAACCTAACCCGAGCCCTAAACCTAACCCTAGCCCTAACCCTAACCCTAAGCCTAACCCGAGCGCTAACCCTAACCCTAACCCTAAACCTAACTATAGCCTTAACCCTAACCCTAGGCCTAGACCTAACCCTACCCCTATGCCTACCCCTAAACCAAACTGTAACCCTAAACTGAAACTGAACCCTAACCCTAACCCTAGCCCTAGCTCTAGTTCTAAACCTAGCCCTAACCCTTACCCTAGCCCTAGCCCTAACCCTAGACCTTACCCTAACCCAAAGCCTACCACTAACCCTAATACCAACCCTAACCATAACCGTAGCCCTAACCCTAATGCTTACCCTAGCCCTAACACTAACCAGAACCCTCACCCTAACCCTAGCCCTCACCCTATACCTAACCCTAACCCTAACCTTAACCCTTGCCCTAGCCATAGCCCTAACCCTAACACTAGCCCTAGCCTTAGCCCTAACCCTTGTCCGAGCCCTAACCCTAACCATAGCCGTAACCCTAACCCTACCCTAATCCTACCCCTACCCCTACCCCTAACCCTAACCGTAGCCCTGACCCTAATGCTAACCCTGGCCCTAACACTAACCCTAACCCTCACGCTAACCCTAGTCCTGACCCTCACCCTAACCCCAACCATAACCCTAACCCGAACTCTAACCCTAATCATAGTCCTTGCCCTAACCCTTGCCCTAGCCCTAGCCCTAGCCCTAGCCCTAACCCTCACCCTAACCCTAACCCTAACCCTAACCCTAAACCTAAACATAGCCCTTGCCCTAACCCTTGCCCTATCCCTAGCCCAAGCCCTAGCCCTAACCCTAACCCCAACCCAAGCCCTAACCCTAGCCCTAACCCTAGCCCTAACCGTAGCCCTAGCATTAACCCTAGCCCTAGCCCGAACACTAACCCTAACCCTAACCCAAACCCTAACCCTAACCCTAACCCTAACCTTAACCCTAACCCTAACCCTAACCCTAACCCTAACCCTCGACCTAACCCTAGCCCTAACCCTAATCCTAACGCTAACCATAACCCTAACCCTAACAAAAAACCATATTCCTAAACCTAAATCTCACCCTAACACTAGCCTTAGCCCTAACCCTCTCACTAACTGTAACCCTAACCCTAATCCTAGCCCTAGCTCTAGTTCTAACCCTAGCCCTAACCCTTTCCCTAGCCCTAGCCCTAACCCTAGACCTTCCCCTAGCCCTATCCGTAGCCCTAGCCCTAGCCCTAACCCTAGCCCTAGCCCGAACCCTAACCCTAACCCTAAACCTAACCCTAACCCTAGCCCAAAGCGTCACCCTAACGATAACCCTAACCCTAGACCTAACCCTAACCCTAACCCTAACCCTAAACCTCACCCTAGCCCTAACCCTAACCCAAACCCTTACCCTAACCCTAACCCTAACCCAAACAGTATCCCTAACCCTAAGCATAACCCTAGGCTTAGCCCTAACCCTCTCACTTACAATAACCCTAACCCTAACCCTAGCCCCAACCCTGACCCTAGCCCTAACCCTAACCCAACCCCTACCACTAACCCTAACCCTAACCCTAACCATAACCGTAACCCTAACCCTAACCCGAGCCCTAAACTTAACCCTATCCCTAACCCTAAACGTAACCCTAGCGCTAACCCTAACGCTAAGCCTAAGCCTAAACCTAACCTTAGCCCTAATTCTAACCCTAGGCCTAGCCCTAACCCTAGCCCTAGCCCTACCTTACCCCTACCCCTAACTCAAACTGTAACCCTAAACTGAACCTCAACCCTAACGCTAGCCCTAAATCTAGCTCTAACGCATGTCCTAACCATTAACCTAGCCCTAGCCCTAGCCCTAACACTAGCCCTAGCCCTAATCCTAACCCTAACCCTAACCCAAACCCTAACCCAAACCCTAGCCCTAACCCTAACCCAAAGCCTACCACTAAACCTAACCAAAACCCTAACCATAATCATAAACCTAACCCTAACCCTAGCCCTAACCCTAATGATAACCCTAGCCCTAACCCAAACCCTAAAACTAACCCTCACCCTAAACCTAGCCCTCACCCTAACCCTAACTCTACTCCTAACCCTAAACCTCACCGAACCCTAACCCTAGCCATAACGCTAGCCCTAACCGTAGCTCTAGCCCTAGCCCTAACCCTAACCCTAACCCTAACCCTAACCCTAAACCTAACTCTAACGCTAACGCCAGCCCTAACCCTAATGCTAACCCTAGCTGTAACCCTCATCCTCACCCTCACCCTAACCATAGCCCTCACACTGACCCTAACCCTAACTGTAACAATAGCCCTCGACCTAACCCTAGCCCTAACCCTAATCCTAACGCTAACCATAACCCTAACCCTAACAAAAAAACATATCCCTAAACCTAAATCTCACCCTAACACTAGCCTTAGCCCTAACCCTCTCACTAACTGTAACCCTAACCCTAATCCTAGCCTAAACTCTATCCCTAGCCCTAACCCTAACCCAACACCTACCACTAACCCTAACCCTAACGCTAACCCAAACCCTAACCAGAACCAGAACCGTAACCCTAACCCTAACCCGAGTCCTAAACTTAACCCTAGCCCTAACCCTAACCCTAAGCCTAACCCTAGCGCTAACCCTAACCCTAACCCTAAACCTAACTATAGCCTTAACCCAAACCCTAGGCCTAGACCTACCCCTACCCCTACCACTACCCCTAAACCAAACTGTAACCCTAAACTAAAACTGAACCCTAACCCTAACCCTAGCCCTAGCTCTAGTTCTAAACCTAGCCCTAACCCTGACACTAGCCCTAGCCCTAACCCTAGACCTTACCCTAACTCAAAGCCTACCACTAACCCTAACACAAACCCTAACCATAACCGTAGCCCTAACCCTAATGCTAACCCTAGCCCTAACACTAACCAGAACCCTCACCCTAACCCTAGCCCTCACCCTATACCTAACCCGAACCATAAACCTAACCCTAACCCTAACCCTAACCTAAGACCTAACCCTAGCCCTAACCCTAGCCCTATCCGTAGCCCTAGCCCTAGCCCTAACCTTAGCCCTAGCCCGAACCCGAACCCTAACCCTAACCCTAACCCTAACCCTAGCCCAAAGCGTCACCCTAACGATAACCCTAACCCTAGACCTAACCCTAACCCTAACCCTAACCCTAAACCTCACCCTAGCCCTAACCCTAACCCTAACCCTAACCCTAACCCTAACCCTAACCCTAACCCTTACCCTAACCCTAACCCTAACCCTAATCCTAACCGAAACAGTATCCCTAACCCTAACCATAACCCTAGGCTTAGCCCTAAGCCTCTCACTTACAATAACCCTAACCCTAACCCTAGCCCCAACCCTGACCCTAGCCCTAACCCTAACCCAACCCCTACCACTAACCCTAACCCTAACCCAAACCCTAACCATAACCGTAACCCTAACCCTAACCCGAGCCCTAAACCTAACGCTATCCCTAACCCTAAACGTAACCCTAGCGCTAACCCTAACGCTCACCCTAACCCTAAACCTAACCTTAGCCCTAATTCTAACCCTAGGCCTAGCCCTAACCCTAGCCCTAGCCCTACCCTACCCCTACCCCTAACTCAAACTGTAACCCTAAACTGAACCTGAACCCTAACGCTAGCCCTAAATCTAGCTCTAACGCATGTCCTAACAGTTACCCAGCCCTAGCCCTAGCCCTAAGACTAGCCCTAGCCCTAATCCTAACCCTAACCCTAACCCTAACCCTAACCCAAGCCCTAACCCTAGCCGTAGCCCTAACCCCACCCTAACCCTAACCCGAACCCTAGCCCTAACCCGAACCCTAGCCCTAACCGTAACGCTAACCCTAGCCCTAGCCCTAGCCCTAGCCCTATCCCTAGCCCTAGCCCGAGCCGTAACCCTAAACCTAACCCTAGCCCAGACCCTATCCCTAAACCTATCCCTACCCCTAAACCTAACCCTAGCCCTAACCCTAACCCTAACCCTAACCCTAACCCTACCCCTACCCCTAACCCTAGCCCTAGCACTAACCCTAACCCTAACCCTACCCCTAACCCTAACCCTAGCCCTAGCGCTAACCCTAACGCTAACCCTAACCCTAGCCCTAGTCCTAGCTTTAACCCTAGCCCTAGCCCTAGCCCTAGCCCTAGCCCTAAACCTAACCCCAACCCCAACCCTAACCCTAACCCTAACCCTAACCCGAACCGAACCCGAACTCAAACCCTAACCCCAACCCCAACCACAACACCAACCGCAACCACAACCGTAACCCTAAGCCTAACCCTAACCCTAACCCTAACCTCAACCACAACCCTAGCCCTAACTCTAACCTTAACCCTAACCCTAACCCTAACCGTAACCCCAAACCTAACCCTAGCCCTAGCCCTAACATTAACCCTAACCCTAGCCATAGCCTTAATCCTCACCCTAACCCTAACCCAAACCCTAACCCAAACCCTAGCCCTAACCCTAACCCAAAGCCTACCACTAAACCTAACCAAAACCCTAACCATAATCATAAACCTAACCCTAACCCTAGCCCTAATCCTAATGATAACCCTAGCCCTAACCCTAACCCTAAAACTAACCCTCACCCTAAACCTAGGCCTCACCCTAACCCCAACCCTAACCCTAACCCTCACCAAGCCCTAACCCTAGCCCTAAGCCTAGCCCTAACCGTAGCCCTAGCCCCAGCCCTAACCCTAACCCTAACCCTTGCCCTAGCCCTAGCCCTAGCCCTAGCCCTAGCCCTAACCCTAACCCTAACCCAGGCCCTAACCCTAGCCCTAACCCTAGCCCTAACCCTAGACCTTACCCTAACTCAAAGCCTACCACTAACCCTAACACAAACCCTAACCATAACCGTAGACCTAACCCTAATGCTAACCCTAACCCTAGCCCTAACACTAACCAGAACCCTCACCCTAACCCTAGCCCTCACCCTATACCTAACCCGAACCCTAAACCTTAACCCTAACCCTAACCCTAACCTAAGCCCTAACCCTAGCCCTAACGCTAGCCCTATACGTAGCCCTAGCCCTAGCCCTAGCCCTAACCCTAGCCCTAGCCCGAACCCGAACCCGAACCCTAACCCTAACCCTAACCCTAACCCTAGCCCAAAGTGTCACCCTAACGATAACCCTAACCCTAGACCTAACCCTAACCCTAACCCTAAACCTCACCCTAGCCCTAACCCTAACCCTAACCCTAACCCTAACTCTAACCCTAAGCATAGCCCTTGCCCTAACCCTTGCCCTAGCCCTAGCCCTAACCCTCACCCTAACCCTAACCCTAACCCTAACCCTAACCCTAACCCTAACCATAGCCCTTGCCTAACCCTTGCCCTAGCCCTAGCCCTAGCCCTAACCCTAACCCAAGCCCTAACCCTAGCCCTAACCCTAGCCCTAACCTTAGCCCTAACTGTAGCCCTAGCAGTAACCCTAGCCCTAGCCCGAACACTAACCCTAACCCTAACACAAACCCTAACCCTAACCCTAACTCTAACCTTAACCCTAACCCTAACCTTAACCCTAACCCTAACCCTCGACCTAACCCTAGCCCTAACCCTAATCCTAACGCTAACCATAACCCTAACCCTAACAAAAAACCGTATCCCTAAACCTAAATCTCACCCTAACACTAGCCTTAGCCCTAACCCTCTCACTAACTGTAACCTAACCCTAATCCTAGCCTAAACTCTATCCCTAGCCCTAACCCTAACCCAACACCTACCACTAACCGTAACGCTAACCCAAACCCTAACCAGAACCAGAACCGTAACCCTAAACCTAACCCGAGCCCTAAACCTAACCCTAGCCCTAACCCTAACCCTAAGCCTAACCCTAGCGCTAACCCTAACCCTAACCCTAAACCTAACTATAGCCTTAACCCTAACCCTAGGCCTAGACCTAACCCTACCCCTACCCCTAAACCAAACTGTAACCCTAAACTGAAACTGAACCCTAACCCTAACCCTAGCCCTAGCTCTAGTTCTAAACCTAGCCCTAAACCTTACCCTAGCCCTAGCCCTAACCCTAGACCTTACCCTAACCCAAAGCCTACCACTAACCCTAATACAAACCCTCGCCCTAACCGTAGCCCTCACCCTATACCTAACCCTAACCCTAACCCTAACCCTTGCCCTAGCCCAAGCCCTAGCCATAGCCCTAACCCTAACACTAGCCCTAGCCTTAGCCCTAACCCTTGTCCGAGCCCTAACCCTAACCATAGCCGTAACCCTAACCCTACCCTAATCCTACCCCTACCCCTTCCCATAACCCTAACCGTAGCCCTGACCCTAATGCTAACCCTGGCCCTAACACTAACCCTAACCCTCACCCTAACCCTAGTCCTGACCCTCACCCTAACCCCAACCGTAACCCTAACCCGATCTCTAACCCTAACCATAGCCCTTGCCCTAACCCTTGCCCTAGCCCTAGCCCTAGCCCGAGCCCTAACCCTCACCCTAACCCTAACCCTAACCCTAACCCTAACCATAGCCCTTGCCCTAACCCTTGCCCTAGCCCTAGCCCTAGCCCTAACCCTAACCCTAACCCAAGCCCTACCCCTAGCCCTAACCCTAGCCCTTACCATAGCCCTAGCAGTAACCCTAGCCCTAGCCTGAACACTAACCCTAACCCAAACCCTAACCCTAACCCTAACCCTAACTCTAACCTTAACCCTAACCCTAACCCTAACCCTAACCCTAACCCTAACCCTAACCCTCGACCTAACCCTAGCCCTAACCCTAATCCTAACGCTAACCATAACCCTAACCCTAACAAAAAACCATATCCCTAAACCTAACTCTCACCCTAACACTAGCCTAAGCCCTAACCCTCTCACTAACTGTAACCCTAACCCTAATCCTAGCCTAAACTCTATCCCTAGCCCTAACCCTAACCCAACACCTACCACTAACCCTAACGCTAACCCAAACCCTAACCGGAACCAGAACCGTAACCCTAACCCTAACCCGAGCCCTAAACCTAACCCTAGCCCTAACCCTAACCCTAAGCCTAACCCTAGCGCTAACCCTAACCCTAACCCTAAACCTAACTATAGCCTTAACCCAAACCCTAGGCCTAGACCTAACCCTACCCCTACCCCTACCCCTAAACCAAACTGTAACCCTAAACTAAAACTGAACCCTAACCCTAACCCTAGCCCTAGCTCTAGTTCTAAACCTAGCCCTAACCCTGACCCTAGCCCTAGCCCTAACCCTAGACCTTACCCTAACTCAAAGCCTACCACTAACCCTAACACAAACCCTAACGATAACCGTAGACCTAACCCTAATGCTAACCCTAGCCCTAACACTAACCAGAACCCTCACCCTAACCCTAGCCCTCACCCTATACCTAACCCTAACCCTAACCCTAACCCTTGCCCTAGCCCAAGCCCTAGCCATAGCCCTAACCCTAACACTAGCCCTAGCCTTAAACCTAACCCTTATCCGAGCCCTAACCCTAACCATAGCCATAACCCTAACCCTACCCTAATCCTACCCCGACCCCTTCCCACAACCCTAACCGTAGCCCTGACCCTAATGCTAACCCTGCCCCTAACAATAACCCTAACCCTCACCCTAACCCTAGTCCTGACCCTCACCCTAACCCCAACCGTAACCCTAACCCGATCTCTAACCCTAATCATAGCCCTTGCCCTAACCCTTGCCCTAACCCTTGCCCTAGCCCTAGCCCTAGCCCTAGCCCTAACCCTCACCCTAACCCTAACCCTCACCCTAACCCTAACCATAGCCCTTGCCCTAACCCTTGCCCTAGCCCTAGCCCTAGACCTAAAACTAACCCTAACCCAAGCCCTAACCCTAGCCCTAACCCTTGCCCTAACCGTAGCCCTAGCAGTAACCCTAGCCCTAGCCCGAACACTAACCCTAACCCTAACCCAAACCCTAACGCTAACCCTAACTCTAACCTTAACCCTAACCCTAACCCTAACCCTAACCCTAACCCTAACCCTAACCCTCGACCTAACCCTAGCCCTAACCCTAATCCTAACGCTAACCATAACCCTAACCCTAACAAAAAAACATATCCCTAAACCTAAATCTCACCCTAACACTAGGCTTAGCCCTAACCCTCTCACTAACTGTAACCCTAACCCTAATCCTAGCCTAAACTCTATCCCTAGCCCTAACCCTAACCCAACACCTACCACTAACCCTAACGCTAACCCAAACCCTAACCAGAACCGTAACCCTAACCCTAACCCGAGCCCTAAACCTAACCCTAGCCCTAACCCTAACCCTAAGCCTAACCCTAGCGCTAACCCTAACCCTAACCCTAAACCTAACTTTAGCCTTAACCCTAACCCTAGGCCTAGACCTACCCCTACCCCTACCCCTACCCCTACCCATAAACCAAACTGTAACCCTAAACTAAAACTGAACCCTAACCCTAACCTTAGCCCTAGCTCTAGTTCTACCCCTAGCCCTAACCCTTACCCTAGCCCTAGCCCTAACCCTAGACCTTACCCTAACTCAAAGCCTACCACTAACCCTAACACAAATCCTAACCATAACCGTAGCCCTAACCTTAATGCTAACCCTAGCCCTAACACTAACCAGAACCCTCAACCTAACCCTAGCACTCACCCTATACCTAACCCGAACCCTAACCCTAACCCTAACCCTAACCTAAGCCCTAACCCTAGCCCTAACCCTAGTCCTATCCGTAGCCCTAGCCCTAGCCCTAACCCTAGCCCTAGCCCTAACCCTAGAACTTACCCTAACTCAAAGCCTACCACTAACCCTAACACAAACCCTAACCATAACCGTAGCCCTAACCCTAATGCTAACCCTAGCCCTAACACTAACCAGAACCCTCACCCTAGCCCTAGCCCTAGCCCTAACCCTAGCCCTAGCCCGAACCCTAAGCCTAAGCCTAACCCTAACCCTAACCCTAACCCTAACCCTAACCCTAGCCCAAAGCGTCACCCTAACGATAACCCTAACCCTAGAGCTAACCCTAACCCTAACCCTAACCCTAAACATCACCCTAGCCCTAACCCTAACCCTAACCCTTACCCTAACCCTAACCCTAACCCAAACAGTATCCCTAACCCTAAGCATAACCCTAGGCTTAGCCCTAACCCTCTCACTTACAATAACCCTAACCCTAACCCTAGCCCCAACCCTGACCCTAGCCCTAACCCTAACCCAACCCCTACCACTAACCCTAACCCTAACCCAAACCCTAACCCTAACCGTAACCCTAACCATAACCCGAGCCCTAAACCTAACCCTATCCCTAACCCTAAACGTAACCCTAGCGCTAACCCTAACGCTAACCCTAACCCTAAACCTAACCTTAGCCCTAATTCTAACCCTAGGCCTAGCCCTAACCCTAGCTCTAGCCCTACCCTAGCCCTACCCCTAACTCAAACTGTAACCCTAAACTGAACCTGAACCCTAACGCTAGCCCTAACTCTAGCTCTAACGCATGTCCTAACCGTTACCCTAGCCCTAGCCCTAGCGCTAACACGAGCCCTAGCCCTAATCCTAACCCTAACCCTAACCCAAACCCTAACCCAAACCCTAGCCCTAACCCTAACCCAAAGCCTACCACTAAACCTAACCAAAACCCTAACCATAATCATAAACCTAACCCTAACCCTAGCCCTCACCCTAATGATAACCCTAGCCCTAACCCTAACCCTAAAACTAACCCTCACCCCTAACCTAGCCCTCACCCTCACCCTAACTCTACTCCTAACCCTAAACCTCACCGAACCCTAACCCTAGCCATAACGCTAGCCCTAACCGTAGCCCTAGCCCTAGCCCTAACCCTAACCCTAACCCTAAACCTAAACCTAACTCTAACGCTAACGCTAACGCCAGCCCTAACCCTAATGCTAACCCTAGCCGTAACCCTCACCCTCACCCTCACCCTAACCATAGCCCTCACACTGACCCTAACCCTAACCGTAACAATAGCCCTTGACCTAACCCTTGCCCTAGCCCTATCCCTATCCCTAGTCCTAGCCCTAGCCCTATCCCTATCCCTGTCCCTATCCCTAGTCCTAGCCCTAGCCCTAACCCTAGCCCTAGCCCTAACCCTAACCCTAACCCTAACCCTAAACATAACCCAAGCCCTAACCCTAGCCGTAGCCCTAACCCCACCCTAACCCTAACCCGAACTCTAGCCCTAACCCGAACCATAGCCCTAACCCTAACCCTAACCCTAGCCCTAGCCCTAGCCCTAGCCCTAGCCCTATACCTAGCCCTAGCCCGAGCCTTAACCCTAAACCTAACCCTAGCCCAGACCCTATCCCTAAACCTATCCCTACCCCTACACCTAACCCTATCCCTAACCCTAAACGTAACCCTAGCGCTAACCCTAGCGCTAACCCTAACCCTAAACCTAACCTTAGCCCTAATTCTAACCCTAGGCCTAGCCCTAACCCTAGCCCTAGCCCTACCCTACCCCTACCCCTAACTCAAACTGTAACCCTAAACTGAACCTAAACCCTAACGCTAGCCCTAACTCTAGCTCTAACGCATGTCCTAACCGTTACCCTAGCCCTAGTCCTAACACTAGCCCTAGCCCTAATCCTAACCCTAACCCTAACCCAAACCCTAACCCAAACCCTAGCCCTAACCCTAACCCAAAGCCTACCACTAAACCTAACCAAAACCCTAACCATAATCATAAACCTAACCCTAACCCTAGCCCTAACCCTAATGATAACCCTAGCCCTAACCCTAACCCTAAAACTAACCCTCACCCTAAACCTAGCCCTCACCCTAACCCTAACTCTACTCCTAACCCTAAACCTCACCAAACCCTAACCCTAGCCATAATGCAAGCCCTAACCGTAGGCCTAGCCCTAGCCCTAACCCTAACCCTAACCCTAACCCTAAACCTAAACCTAACTCTAATGCTAACGCTAACGCCAGCCCTATCCCTAATGCTAACCCTAGCCGTAACCCTCACCCTCACCCTAACCATAGCCCTCACACTGACCCTAAACTTAACCGTAACAATAGCCCTTGACCTAACCCTTGCCCTAGCCCTAGCCCTATCCCTAGCCCTAGTCCTATCCCTATCCCTATCCCTATCCCTATCCCTAGTCCTATCCCTAGCCCTAACCCTAACCCAAGCCCAAACCCTAGCCGTAGCCCTAACCCCACCCTAACCCTAACCCGAACTCTAGCCCTAACCCGAACCCTAGCCCTAACCCTAACACTAACCCTAGCCCTATCCCTATCCCTATCCCTATCCCTATCCCTATCCCTATCCCTAGCCCTAGCCCTAGCCCGAGCCTTAACCCTAAACCTAACCCTAGCCCAGACCCTATCCCTAAACCTATCCCTACCCCTAAACCTAACCCTAGCCCTAGCCCTAACCCCAACCCTAACCCTAGTCCTAGCGCTAACCCTAACGCTAACCCTAACCCTAGCCCTAGCCCTAGCTTTAACCCTAGCCCTAGCCCTAAACCTAACCCCAACCCCAACCCTAACCCTAACCCAAACCATAAACCTACCCCAAACCCTAACCCTAACCCTAACCCGAACCGAACCCGAACTCAAACCCTAACCCCAACCCCAACCACAACACAACACCAACCGCAACCACAACCGTAAACCTAATCCTAACCCTAACCCTAACCCTAACCTCTACCCCAACCCTAGCCCTAACTCTAACCCTAACCCTAACCCTAACCGTAACCCTAACCGTAACCCCAAACCTAACCCTAGCCCTAGCCCTAACATTAACCCTAACCCTAGCCCTAACCCTAGACCTTACCCTAACCCAAAGCCTACCACTAACACTAATACAAACCCTAACCATAACCGTTGCCCTAACCCTAATGCTTACCCTAGCCCTAACACTAACCAGAACCCTCACCCTAACCCTAGCCCTCACCCTATACCTAACCTTAACCCTAACCCTTGCCCTAGCCCAAGACCTAGCCATAGCCCTAACTCTAAAACTAGCCCTAGCCTTAGACCTAACCCTTGTCCGAACTCTAACCCTAACCATAGCCCTTGCCCTAACCCTTGCCCTAGCCCTAGCCCTAGCCCTAACCCTAACCCTAACCCAAGCCCTACCCCTAGCCCTAACCCTAGCCCTAACCGTAGCCCTAGCAGTAACCCTAGCCCTAGCCCGAACACTAACCCTAACCCAAACCCTAACCCTAACCCTAACTCTAACCTTAACCCTAACCCTAACCCTAACCCTAACCCTAACCCTAACCCTAACCCTCGACCTAACCCTAGCCCTAACCCTAATCCTAACGCTAACCATAACCCTAACCCTAACAAAAAAACATATCCCTAAACCTAAATCTCACCCTAACACTAGCCTTAGCCCTAACCCTCTCACTAACTGTAACCCTAACCCTAATCCTAGCCTAAACTCTATACCTAGCACTAACCCTAACCCAACACCTACCACTAACCCTAACCCTAACGCTAACCCAAACCCTAACCAGAACCAGAACCGTAACCCTAACCCTAACCCGAGCCCTAAACCTAACCCTAGCCCTAACCCTAATCCTAAGCCTAACCCTAGCGCTAACCCTAACCCTAACCCTAAACCTAACTATAGCCTTAACCCAAACCCTAGGCCTAGACCTAACCCTACCCCTACCCCTACCCCTAAACCAAACTGTAACCCTAACCTAAAACTGAACCCTAACCCTAACCCTAGCCCTAGCTCTAGTTCTAAACCTAGCCCTAACCCTGACCCTAGCCCTAGCCCTAACCCTAGACCTTACCCTAACTCAAAGCCTACCACTAACCCTAACACAAACCCTAACCATAACCGTAGCCCTAACCCTAATGCTAACCCTAGCCCTAACACTAACCAGAACCCTCACCCTAACCCTAGCCCTCAACCTATACCTAACCCGAACCCTAACCCTAGCCCTAACCCTAGCCCTATCCGTAGCCCTAGCCCTAGCCCTAACCCTAACCCTAGCCCTAGCCCTAACCCTAACCCTAACACTAATTCTAACCCTATCCGGAACCCGAACCCAAACTCAAACCCTAACCCCAACCCCAACCACAACACGACACCAACCACAACCCCAACCGTAACCCTCACCCTAACCTCAACCCCAACCCCAGCCCTAACCC
>NC_139475.1:24137500-24212500 GCF_057233095.1 Heloderma suspectum | reverse complement strand
ACCCTCGCCCTAACCGTAGCCCTCACCCTATACCTAACCCTAACCCTAACCCTAACCCTTGCCCTAGCCCAAGCCCTAGCCATAGCCCTAACCCTAACACTAGCCCTAGCCTTAGCCCTAACCCTTGTCCGAGCCCTAACCCTAACCATAGCCGTAACCCTAACCCTACCCTAATCCTACCCCTACCCCTTCCCATAACCCTAACCGTAGCCCTGACCCTAATGCTAACCCTGGCCCTAACACTAACCCTAACCCTCACCCTAACCCTAGTCCTGACCCTCACCCTAACCCCAACCGTAACCCTAACCCGATCTCTAACCCTAACCATAGCCCTTGCCCTAACCCTTGCCCTAGCCCTAGCCCTAGCCCGAGCCCTAACCCTCACCCTAACCCTAACCCTAACCCTAACCCTAACCATAGCCCTTGCCCTAACCCTTGCCCTAGTCTAAGCCCTAGCCCTAACCCTAACCCTAACCCTAGCCCTTACCATAGCCCTAGCAGTAACCCTAGCCCTAGCCTGAACACTAACCCTAACCCAAACCCTAACCCTAACCCTAACCCTAACTCTAACCTTAACCCTAACCCTAACCCTAACCCTAACCCTAACCCTAACCCTAACCCTAACCCTCGACCTAACCCTAGCCCTAACCCTAATCCTAACGCTAACCATAACCCTAACCCTAACAAAAAACCATATCCCTAAACCTAACTCTCACCCTAACACTAGCCTTAGCCCTAACCCTCTCACTAACTGTAACCCTAACCCTAATCCTAGCCTAAACTCTATCCCTAGCCCTAACCCTAACCCAACACCTACCACTAACCCTAACGCTAACCCAAACCCTAACCGGAACCAGAACCGTAACCCTAACCCTAACCCGAGCCCTAAAACTAACCCTAGCCCTAACCCTAACCCTAAGCCTAACCCTAGCGCTAACCCTAACCCTAACCCTAAACCTAACTATAGCCTTAACCCAAACCCTAGGCCTAGACCTAACCCTACCCCTACCCCTACCCCTAAACCAAACTGTAACCCTAAACTAAAACTGAACCCTAACCCTAACCCTAGCCCTAGCTCTAGTTCTAAACCTAGCCCTAACCCTGACCCTAGCCCTAGCCCTAACCCTAGACCTTACCCTAACTCAAAGCCTACCACTAACCCTAACACAAACCCTAACCATAACCGTAGACCTAACCCTAATGCTAACCCTAGCCCTAACACTAACCAGAACCCTCACCCTAACCCTAGCCCTCACCCTATACCTAACCCTAACCCTAAACCTAACCCTTGCCCTAGCCCAAGCCCTAGCCATAGCCCTAACCCTAACACTAGCCCTAGCCTTAACCCTAACCCTTATCCGAGCCCTAACCCTAACCATAGCCATAACCCTAACCCTACCCTAATCCTACCCCGACCCCTTCCCATAACCCTAACCGTAGCCCTGACCCTAATGCTAACCCTGCCCCTAACACTAACCCTAACCCTCACCCTAACCCTAGTCCTGACCCTCACCCTAACCCCAACCGTAACCCTAACCCGATCTCTAACCCTAATCATAGCCCTTGCCCTAACCCTTGCCCTAACCCTTGCCCTAGCCCCAGCCCTAGCCCTAGCCCTAGCCCTAACCCTCACCCTAACCCTAACCCTAACCCTAACCATAGCCCTTGCCCTAACCCTTGCCCTAGCCCTAGCCCTAGCCCTAAAACTAACCCTAACCCAAGCCCTAACCCTAGCCCTAACCCTAGCCCTAACCGTAGCCCTAGCAGTAACCCTAGCCCTAGCCCGAACACTAACCCTAACCCTAACCCAAACCCTAACGCTAACCCTAACTCTAACCTTAACCCTAACCCTAACCCTAACCCTAACCCTAACCCTAACCCTAACCCTCGACCTAACCCTAGCCCTAACCCTAATCCTAACGCTAACCATAACCCTAACCCTAACAAAAAAACATATCCCTAAACCTAAATCTCACCCTAACACTAGGCTTAGCCCTAACCCTCTCACTAACTGTAACCCTAACCCTAATCCTAGCCTAAACTCTATCCCTAGCCCTAACCCTAACCCAACACCTACCACTAACCCTAACGCTAACCCAAACCCTAACCAGAACCGTAACCCTAACCCTAACCCGAGCCCTAAACCTAACCCTAGCCCTAACCCTAACCCTAAGCCTAACCCTAGCGCTAACCCTAACCCTAACCCTAAACCTAACTTTAGCCTTAACCCTAACCCTAGGCCTAGACCGACCCCTACCCCTACCCCTACCCCTACCCCTAAACCAAACTGTAACCCTAAACTAAAACTGAACCCTAACCCTAACCCTAGCCCTAGCTCTAGTTCTACCCCTAGCCCTAACCCTTACCTTAGCCCTAGCCCTAACCCTAGACCTTACCCTAACTCAAAGCCTACCACTGACCCTAACACAAATCCTAACCATAACCGTAGCCCTAACCTTAATGCTAACCCTAGCCCTAACACTAACCAGAACCCTCAACCTAACCCTAGCACTCACCCTATACCTAACCCGAACCCTAACCCTAACCCTAACCCTAACCTAAGCCGTAACCCTAGCCCTAACCCTAGCCCTATCCGTAGCCCTAGCCCTAGCCCTAACCCTAGCCCTAGCCCTAACCCTAGACCTTACCCTAACTCAAAGCCTACCACTAACCCTAACACAAACCCTAACCATAACCGTAGCCCTAACCCTAATGCTAACCCTAATGCTAAGCCTAAGCCTAACCCTAACCCTAACCCTAACCCTAACCCTAACCCTAGCCCAAAGCGTCACCCTAACGATAACCCTAACCCTAGAGCTAACCCTAACCCTAACCCTAACCCTAAACATCACCCTAGCCCTAACCCTAACCCTAACCCTTACCCTAACCCTAACCCTAACCCAAACAGTATCCCTAACCCTAAGCATAACCCTAGGCTTAGCCCTAACCCTCTCACTTACAATAACCCTAACCCTAACCCTAGCCCCAACCCTGACCCTAGCCCTAACCCTAACCCAACCCCTACCACTAACCCTAACCCTAACCCAAACCCTAACCCTAACCGTAACCCTAACCATAACCCGAGCCCTAAACCTAACCCTATCCCTAACCCTAAACGTAACCCTAGCGCTAACCCTAACGCTAACCCTAACCCTAAACCTAACCTTAGCCCTAATTCTAACCCTAGGCCTAGCCCTAACCCTAGCTCTAGCCCTACCCTAGCCCTACCCCTAACTCAAACTGTAACCCTAAACTGAACCTGAACCCTAACGCTAGCCCTAACTCTAGCTCTAACGCATGTCCTAACCGTTACCCTAGCCCTAGCCCTAGCGCTAACACGAGCCCTAGCCCTAATCCTAACCCTAACCCTAACCCAAACCCTAACCCAAACCCTAGCCCTAACCCTAACCCAAAGCCTACCACTAAACCTAACCAAAACCCTAACCATAATCATAAACCTAACCCTAACCCTAGCCCTCACCCTAATGATAACCCTAGCCCTAACCCTAACCCTAAAACTAACCCTCACCCCTAACCTAGCCCTCACCCTCACCCTAACTCTACTCCTAACCCTAAACCTCACCGAACCCTAACCCTAGCCATAACGCTAGCCCTAACCGTAGCCCTAGCCCTAGCCCTAACCCTAACCCTAACCCTAAACCTAAACCTAACTCTAACGCTAACGCTAACGCCAGCCCTAACCCTAATGCTAACCCTAGCCGTAACCCTCACCCTCACCCTCACCCTAACCATAGCCCTCACACTGACCCTAACCCTAACCGTAACAATAGCCCTTGACCTAACCCTTGCCCTAGCCCTATCCCTATCCCTAGTCCTAGCCCTAGCCCTATCCCTATCCCTGTCCCTATCCCTAGTCCTAGCCCTAGCCCTAGCCCTAACCCTAGCCCTAGCCCTAACCCTAACCCTAACCCTAACCCTAAACATAACCCAAGCCCTAACCCTAGCCGTAGCCCTAACCCCACCCTAACCCTAACCCGAACTCTAGCCCTAACCCGAACCATAGCCCTAACCCTAACCCTAACCCTAGCCCTAGCCCTAGCCCTATACCTAGCCCTAGCCCGAGCCTTAACCCTAAACCTAACCCTAGCCCAGACCCTATCCCTAAACCTATCCCTAACCCTAACCCAAACCCTAACCCAAACCCTAGCCCTAACCCTAACCCAAAGCCTACCACTAAACCTAACCAAAACCCTAACCATAATCATAAACCTAACCCTAACCCTAGCCGTAACCCTAATGATAACCCTAGCCGTAACCCTCACCCTCACCCTAACCATAGCCCTCACACTGACCCTAAACTTAACCGTAACAATAGCCCTTGACCTAACCCTTGCCCTAGCCCTATCCCTATCCCTAGCCCCAGTCCTATCCCTATCCCTATCCCTATCCCTATCCCTAGTCCTATCCCTAGCCCTAACCCTAACCCAAGCCCAAACCCTAGCCGTAGCCCTAACCCCACCCTAACCCTAACCCGAACCCTAGCCCTAACCCTAACACTAACCCTAGCCCTAGCCCTATCCCTATCCCTATCCCTATCCCTATCCCTATCCCTAGCCCTAGCCCTAGCCCGAGCCTTAACCCTAAACCTAACCCTAGCCCAGACCCTATCCCTAAACCTATCCCTACCCCTAAACCTAACCCTAGCCCTAGCCCTAACCCCAACCCTAACCCTAGTCCTAGCGCTAACCCTAACGCTAACCCTAACCCTAGCCCTAGCCCTAGCTTTAACCCTAGCCCTAGCCCTAAACCTAACCCCAACCCCAACCCTAACCCTAACCCAAACCATAAACCTACCCCAAACCCTAACCCTAACCCTAACCCGAACCGAACCCGAACTCAAACCCTAACCCCAACCCCAACCACAACACAACACCAACCGCAACCACAACCGTAAACCTAATCCTAACCCTAACCCTAACCCTAACCTCTACCCCAACCCTAGCCCTAACTCTAACCCTAACCCTAACCCTAACCGTAACCCTAACCGTAACCCCAAACCTAACCCTAGCCCTAGCCCTAACATTAACCCTAACCCTAGCCCTAACCCTAGACCTTACCCTAACCCAAAGCCTACCACTAACACTAATACAAACCCTAACCATAACCGTTGCCCTAACCCTAATGCTTACCCTAGCCCTAACACTAACCAGAACCCTCACCCTAACCCTAGCCCTCACCCTATACCTAACCTTAACCCTAACCCTTGCCCTAGCCCAAGACCTAGCCATAGCCCTAACCCTAACACTAGCCCTAGCCTTAGACCTAACCCTTGTCCGAACTCTAACCCTAACCATAGCCCTTGCCCTAACCCTTGCCCTAGCCCTAGCCCTAGCCCTAACCCTAACCCTAACCCAAGCCCTACCCCTAGCCCTAACCCTAGCCCTAACCGTAGCCCTAGCAGTAACCCTAGCCCTAGCCCTAACCCTAGACCTTACCCTAACTCAAAGCCTACCACTAACCCTAACACAAACCCTAACCATAACCGTAGCCCTAACCCTAATGCTAACCCTAGCCCTAACACTAACCAGAACCCTCACCCTAACCCTAGCCCTCAACCTATACCTAACCCGAACCCTAACCCTAACCCTAACCCTAACCCTAACCTAAGCCCTAACCCTAGCCCTAACCCTAGCCCTATCCGTAGCCCTAGCCCTAGCCCTAACCCTAACCCTAGCCCTAGCCCTAACCCTAACCCTAACACTAATTCTAACCCTATCCGGAACCCGAACCCAAACTCAAACCCTAACCCCAACCCCAACCACAACACGACACCAACCACAACCCCAACCGTAACCCTCACCCTAACCTCAACCCCAACCCCAGCCCTAACCCTAACCCTAACCCTAAACCTAACCCTAGCCCTAACCCTAACTCTAACCCAAATCCTAAACCTAACCCAAACCCTAACCCTAGCCATAACCCTAACCCTAACCTTAGCCCAAACCCTAACCCTAGACCTAACCCTAACCCAAAGCCTACCACAAACCCTAACCCAAACCCTAACCATAACCATAGCCCTAACCCTGACCCTAACCGTAGCCCTAACCCTAATGCTAACCCTAGCCCTAACACTAACCCTAACCCTCACCCTAACCCTAGCCCTCACCCTAACCCTGACCCTAACCCTAACCCTAACCCTAACCATAACCCTAACCATAGCCCTTGCCGTAACCCTTGCCGTAGCCCTAACCCTAGCCCTAACCCTAGTCGTAACCATAGCCCTAGCCCTAACCCTAGCCCTAGCCCGAACCCTAACCCTAACCCTAACACTAACCCTAACCCTAACCCTAACCCTAACCCTAACCATAACCCTAACCCTAACCCTAGACCTAACCCTAACCCTAACCCTAACCCTAACCCTAGCCCTAACCCTAAGCCTAACCCAAACCATATCCCTAAACCTAAGCCTAACCCTAACACTAGCCTTAGCCCTAACCCTCTCACTAACTGTAACCTAACCCTAATCATAGCCTAAACTCTATCCCTATCCCTAACCCTAACCCAACACCTACCACTAACCGTAACGCTAACCCAAACCCTAACCAGAAACAGAACCGTAACCCAAAACCTAACCCGAGCCCTAAACCTAACCCTAGCCCTAACCCTAACCCTAAGCCTAACCCTAGCGCTAACCCTAACCCTAACCCTAAACCTAACTATAGCCTTAACCCTAACCCTAGGCCTAGACCTAACCCTACCCCTATGCCTACCCCTAAACCAAACTGTAACCCTAAACTGAAACTGAACCCTAACCCTAACCCTAGCCCTAGCTCTAGTTCTAAACCTAGCCCTAACCCTTACCCTAGCCCTAGCCCTAACCCTAGACCTTACCCTAACCCAAAGCCTACCACTAACCCTAATACCAACCCTAACCATAACCGTAGCCCTAACCCTAATGCTTACCCTAGCCCTAACACTAACCAGAACCCTCACCCTAACCCTAGCCCTCACCCTATACCTAACCCTAACCCTAACCTTAACCCTTGCCCTAGCCATAGCCCTAACCCTAACACTAGCCCTAGCCTTAGCCCTAACCCTTGTCCGAGCCCTAACCCTAACCATAGCCGTAACCCTAACCCTACCCTAATCCTACCCCTACCCCTACCCCTAACCCTAACCGTAGCCCTGACCCTAATGCTAACCCTGGCCCTAACACTAACCCTAACCCTCACGCTAACCCTAGTCCTGACCCTCACCCTAACCCCAACCATAACCCTAACCCGAACTCTAACCCTAATCATAGTCCTTGCCCTAACCCTTGCCCTAGCCCTAGCCCTAGCCCGAGCCCTAACCCTCACCCTCACCCTAACCCTAACCCTAACCCTAACCATAGCCCTTGCCCTAACCCTTGCCCTAGCCCTAGCCCTAGCCCTAACCCTAACCCTAACCCAAGCCCTACCCCTAGCCCTAACCCTAGCCCTTACCGTAGCCCTAGCAGTAACCCTAGCCCTAGCCTGAACACTAACCCTAACCCAAACCCTAACCCTAACCCTAAACCTAACTCTAACCCTAACCCTACCCCTACACCTACCCCTAAACCAAACTGTAACCCTAAACTAAAACTGAACCCTAACCCTAACCCTAGCCCTAGCTCTAGTTCTAAACCTAGCCCTAACCCTGACCCTAGCCCTAGCCCTAACCCTAGACCTTACCCTAACTCAAAGCCTACCACTAACCCTAACACAAACCCTAACCATAACTGTAGACCTAACCCTAATGCTAACCCTAACCCTAGCCCTAACACTAACCAGAACCCTCACCCTAACCCTAGCCCTCACCCTATACCTAACCCGAACCCTAAACCTTAACCCTAACCCTAACCCTAACCTAAGCCCTAACCCTAGCCCTAACGCTAGCCCTATACGTAGCCCTAGCCCTAGCCCTAGCCCTAACCCTAGCCCTAGCCCGAACCCGAACCCGAACCCTAACCCTAACCCTAACCCTAACCCTAACCCTAACCCTAGCCCAAAGCGTCACCCTAACGATAACCCTAACCCTAGACCTAACCCTAACCCTAACCCTAAACCTCACCCTAGCCCTAACCCTAACCCTAACCCTAACCCTAACTCTAACCCTAAGCATAGCCCTTGCCCTAACCCTTGCCCTAGCCCTAGCCCTAACCCTCACCCTAACCCTAACCCTAACCCTAACCCTAACCCTAACCCTAACCATAGCCCTTGCCTAACCCTTGCCCTAGCCCTAGCCCTAGCCCTAACCCTAACCCAAGCCCTAACCCTAGCCCTAACCCTAGCCCTAACCTTAGCCCTAACTGTAGCCCTAGCAGTAACCCTAGCCCTAGCCCGAACACTAACCCTAACCCTAACACAAACCCTAACCCTAACCCTAACTCTAACCTTAACCCTAACCCTAACCTTAACCCTAACCCTAACCCTCGACCTAACCCTAGCCCTAACCCTAATCCTAACGCTAACCATAACCCTAACCCTAACAAAAAACCGTATCCCTAAACCTAAATCTCACCCTAACACTAGCCTTAGCCCTAACCCTCTCACTAACTGTAACCTAACCCTAATCCTAGCCTAAACTCTATCCCTAGCCCTAACCCTAACCCAACACCTACCACTAACCGTAACGCTAACCCAAACCCTAACCAGAACCAGAACCGTAACCCTAAACCTAACCCGAGCCCTAAACCTAACCCTAGCCCTAACCCTAACCCTAAGCCTAACCCTAGCGCTAACCCTAACCCTAACCCTAAACCTAACTATAGCCTTAACCCTAACCCTAGGCCTAGACCTAACCCTACCCCTACCCCTAAACCAAACTGTAACCCTAAACTGAAACTGAACCCTAACCCTAACCCTAGCCCTAGCTCTAGTTCTAAACCTAGCCCTAAACCTTACCCTAGCCCTAGCCCTAACCCTAGACCTTACCCTAACCCAAAGCCTACCACTAACCCTAATACAAACCCTCGCCCTAACCGTAGCCCTCACCCTATACCTAACCCTAACCCTAACCCTAACCCTTGCCCTAGCCCAAGCCCTAGCCATAGCCCTAACCCTAACACTAGCCCTAGCCTTAGCCCTAACCCTTGTCCGAGCCCTAATCCTAACCATAGCCGTAACCCTAACCCTACCCTAATCCTACCCCTACCCCTTCCCATAACCCTAACCGTAGCCCTGACCCTAATGCTAACCCTGGCCCTAACACTAACCCTAACCCTCACCCTAACCCTAGTCCTGACCCTCACCCTAACCCCAACCGTAACCCTAACCCGATCTCTAACCCTAACCATAGCCCTTGCCCTAACCCTTGCCCTAGCCCTAGCCCTAGCCCGAGCCCTAACCCTCACCCTAACCCTAACCCTAACCCTAACCCTAACCATAGCCCTTGCCCTAACCCTTGCCCTAGCCCAAGCCCTAGCCCTAACCCTAACCCTAACCCAAGCCCTACCCGTAGCCCTAACCCTAGCCCTTACCATAGCCCTAGCAGTAACCCTAGCCCTAGCCTGAACACTAACCCTAACCCAAACCCTAACCCTAACCCTAACCCTAACTCTAACCTTAACCCTAACCCTAACCCTAACCCTAACCCTAACCCTAACCCTAACCCTCGACCTAACCCTAGCCCTAACCCTAATCCTAACGCTAACCATAACCCTAACCCTAACAAAAAACCATATCCCTAAACCTAACTCTCACCCTAACACTAGCCTTAGCCCTAACCCTCTCACTAACTGTAACCCTAACCCTAATCCTAGCCTAAACTCTATCCCTAGCCCTAACCCTAACCCAACACCTACCACTAACCCTAACGCTAACCCAAACCCTAACCGGAACCAGAACCGTAACCCTAACCCTAACCCGAGCCCTAAAACTAACCCTAGCCCTAACCCTAACCCTAAGCCTAACCCTAGCGCTAACCCTAACCCTAAACCTAAACCTAAATATAGCCTTAACCCAAACCCTAGGCCTAGACCTACCCCTACCCCTACCCCTACCCCTAAACCAAACTGTAACCCTAAACTAAAACTGAACCCTAACCCTAACCCTAGCCCTAGCTCTAGTTCTAAACCTAGCCCTAACCCTGACCCTAGCCCTAGCCCTAACCCTAGACCTTACCCTAACTCAAAGCCTACCACTAACCCTAACACAAACCCTAACGATAACCGTAGACCTAACCCTAATGCTAACCCTAGCCCTAACACTAACCAGAACCCTCACCCTAACCCTAGCCCTCACCCTATACCTAACCCTAACCCTAAACCTAACCCTTGCCCTAGCCCAAGCCCTAGCCATAGCCCTAACCCTAACACTAGCCCTAGCCTTAACCCTAACCCTTATCCGAGCCCTAACCCTAACCATAGCCATAACCCTAACCCTACCCTAATCCTACCCCGACCCCTTCCCATAACCCTAACCGTAGCCCTGACCCTAATGCTAACCCTGCCCCTAACACTAACCCTAACCCTCACCCTAACCCTAGTCCTGACCCTCACCCTAACCCCAACCGTAACCCTAACCCGATCTCTAACCCTAATCATAGCCCTTGCCCTAACCCTTGCCCTAACCCTTGCCCTAGCCCTAGCCCTAGCCCTAGCCCTAGCCCTAACCCTCACCCTAACCCTAACCCTAACCCTAACCCTAACCATAGCCCTTGCCCTAACCCTTGCCCTAGCCCTAGCCCTAGCCCTAAAACTAACCCTAACCCAAGCCCTAACCCTAGCCCTAACCGTAGCCCTAGCAGTAACCCTAGCCCTAGCCCGAACACTAACCCTAACCCTAACCCAAACCCTAACGCTAACCCTAACTCTAACCTTAACCCTAACCCTAACCCTAACCCTAACCCTAACCCTAACCCTAACCCTCGACCTAACCCTAGCCCTAACCCTAATCCTAACGCTAACCATAACCCTAACCCTAACAAAAAAACATATCCCTAAACCTAAATCTCACCCTAACACTAGGCTTAGCCCTAACCCTCTCACTAACTGTAACCCTAACCCTAATCCTAGCCTAAACTCTATCCCTAGCCCTAACCCTAACCCAACACCTACCACTAACCCTAACGCTAACCCAAACCCTAACCAGAACCGTAACCCTAACCCTAACCCGAGCCCTAAACCTAACCCTAGCCCTAACCCTAACCCTAAGCCTAACCCTAGCGCTAACCCTAACCCTAACCCTAAACCTAACTTTAGCCTTAACCCTAACCCTAGGCCTAGACCGACCCCTACCCCTACCCCTACCCCTACCCCTAAACCAAACTGTAACCCTAAACTAAAACTGAACCCTAACCCTAACCCTAGCCCTAGCTCTAGTTCTACCCCTAGCCCTAACCCTTACCTTAGCCCTAGCCCTAACCCTAGACCTTACCCTAACTCAAAGCCTACCACTAACCCTAACACAAATCCTAACCATAACCGTAGCCCTAACCTTAATGCTAACCCTAGCCCTAACACTAACCAGAACCCTCAACCTAACCCTAGCACTCACCCTATACCTAACCCGAACCCTAACCCTAACCCTAACCCTAACCTAAGCCGTAACCCTAGCCCTAACCCTAGCCCTATCCGTAGCCCTAGCCCTAGCCCTAACCCTAGCCCTAGCCCTAACCCTAGACCTTACCCTAACTCAAAGCCTACCACTAACCCTAACACAAACCCTAACCATAACCGTAGCCCTAACCCTAATGCTAACCCTAGCCCTAACACTAACCAGAACCCTCACCCTAGCCCTAGCCCTAGCCCTAACCCTAGCCCTAGCCCGAACCCTAAGCCTAAGCCTAACCCTAACCCTAACCCTAACCCTAACCCTAACCCTAGCCCAAAGCGTCACCCTAACGATAACCCTAACCCTAGAGCTAACCCTAACCCTAACCCTAACCCTAAACATCACCCTAGCCCTAACCCTAACCCTAACCCTTACCCTAACCCTAACCCTAACCCAAACAGTATCCCTAACCCTAAGCATAACCCTAGGCTTAGCCCTAACCCTCTCACTTACAATAACCCTAACCCTAACCCTAGCCCCAACCCTGACCCTAGCCCTAACCCTAACCCAACCCCTACCACTAACCCTAACCCTAACCCAAACCCTAACCCTAACCGTAACCCTAACCATAACCCGAGCCCTAAACCTAACCCTATCCCTAACCCTAAACGTAACCCTAGCGCTAACCCTAACGCTAACCCTAACCCTAAACCTAACCTTAGCCCTAATTCTAACCCTAGGCCTAGCCCTAACCCTAGCCCTAGCCCTACCCTAGCCCTACCCCTAACTCAAACTGTAACCCTAAACTGAACCTGAACCCTAACGCTAGCCCTAACTCTAGCTCTAACGCATGTCCTAACCGTTACCCTAGCCCTAGCCCTAGCGCTAACACGAGCCCTAGCCCTAATCCTAACCCTAACCCTAACCCAAACCCTAACCCAAACCCTAGCCCTAACCCTAACCCAAAGCCTACCACTAAACCTAACCAAAACCCTAACCATAATCATAAACCTAACCCTAACCCTAGCCCTCACCCTAATGATAACCCTAGCCCTAACCCTAACCCTAAAACTAACCCTCACCCCTAACCTAGCCCTCACCCTCACCCTAACTCTACTCCTAACCCTAAACCTCACCGAACCCTAACCCTAGCCATAACGCTAGCCCTAACCGTAGCCCTAGCCCTAGACCTAACCCTAACCCTAACCCTAAACCTAAACCTAACTCTAACGCTAACGCTAACGCCAGCCCTAACCCTAATGCTAACCCTAGCCGTAACCCTCACCCTCACCCTCACCCTAACCATAGCCCTCACACTGACCCTAACCCTAACCGTAACAATAGCCCTTGACCTAACCCTTGCCCTAGCCCTATCCCTATCCCTAGTCCTAGCCCTAGCCCTATCCCTATCCCTATCCCTGTCCCTATCCCTAGTCCTAGCCCTAGCCCTAACCCTAGCCCTAGCCCTAACCCTAACCCTAACCCTAACCCTAAACATAACCCAAGCCCTAACCCTAGCCGAAGCCCTAACCCCACCCTAACCCTAACCCGAACTCTAGCCCTAACCCGAACCATAGCCCTAACCCTAACCCTAACCCTAGCCCTAGCCCTAGCCCTAGCCCTAGCCCTAGCCCTATACCTAGCCCTAGCCCGAGCCTTAACCCTAAACCTAACCCTAGCCCAGACCCTATCCCTAAACCTATCCCTAACCCTAACCCAAACCCTAACCCAAACCCTAGCCCTAACCCTAACCCAAAGCCTACCACTAAACCTAACCAAAACCCTAACCATAATCATAAACCTAACCCTAACCCTAGCCGTAACCCTAATGATAACCCTAGCCGTAACCCTCACCCTCACCCTAACCATAGCCCTCACACTGACCCTAAACTTAACCGTAACAATAGCCCTTGACCTAACCCTTGCCCTAGCCCTATCCCTATCCCTAGCCCTAGTCCTATCCCTATCCCTATCCCTATCCCTAGTCCTATCCCTATCCCTAACCCTAACCCAAGCCCAAACCCTAGCCGTAGCCCTAACCCCACCCTAACCCTAACCCGAACCCTAGCCCTAACCCTAACACTAACCCTAGCCCTAGCCCTATCCCTATCCCTATCCCTATCCCTATCCCTATCCCTAGCCCTAGCCCTAGCCCGAGCCTTAACCCTAAACCTAACCCTAGCCCAGACCCTATCCCTAAACCTATCCCTACCCCTAAACCTAACCCTAGCCCTAGCCCTAACCCCAACCCTAACCCTAGTCCTAGCGCTAACCCTAACGCTAACCCTAACCCTAGCCCTAGCCCTAGCTTTAACCCTAGCCCTAGCCCTAAACCTAACCCCAACCCCAACCCTAACCCTAACCCAAACCATAAACCTACCCCAAACCCTAACCCTAACCCTAACCCGAACCGAACCCGAACTCAAACCCTAACCCCAACCCCAACCACAACACAACACCAACCGCAACCACAACCGTAAACCTAATCCTAACCCTAACCCTAACCCTAACCTCTACCCCAACCCTAGCCCTAACTCTAACCCTAACCCTAACCCTAACCGTAACCCTAACCGTAACCCCAAACCTAACCCTAGCCCTAGCCCTAACATTAACCCTAACCCTAGCCCTAACCCTAGACCTTACCCTAACCCAAAGCCTACCACTAACACTAATACAAACCCTAACCATAACCGTTGCCCTAACCCTAATGCTTACCCTAGCCCTAACACTAACCAGAACCCTCACCCTAACCCTAGCCCTCACCCTATACCTAACCTTAACCCTAACCCTTGCCCTAGCCCAAGACCTAGCCATAGCCCTAACCCTAACACTAGCCCTAGCCTTAGACCTAACCCTTGTCCGAACTCTAACCCTAACCATAGCCCTTGCCCTAACCCTTGCCCTAGCCCTAGCCCTAGCCCTAACCCTAACCCTAACCCAAGCCCTACCCCTAGCCCTAACCCTAGCCCTAACCGTAGCCCTAGCAGTAACCCTAGCCCTAGCCCGAACACTAACACTAACCCAAACCCTAACCCTAACCCTAACTCTAACCTTAACCCTAACCCTAACCCTAACCCTAACCCTAACCCTCGACCTCACCCTAGCCCTAACCCTAATCCTAACGCTAACCATAACCCTAACCCTAACAAAAAAACATATCCCTAAACCTAAATCTCACCCTAACACTAGCCTTAGCCCTAACCCTCTCACTAACTGTAACCCTAACCCTAATCCTAGCCTAAACTCTATACCTAGCACTAACCCTAACCCAACACCTACCACTAACCCTAACCCTAACGCTAACCCAAACCCTAACCAGAACCAGAACCGTAACCCTAACCCTAACCCGAGCCCTAAACCTAACCCTAGCCCTAACCCTAACCCTAAGCCTAACCCTAGCGCTAACCCTAACCCTAACCCTAAACCTAACTATAGCCTTAACCCAAACCCTAGGCCTAGACCTACCCCTACCCCTACCCCTACCCCTAAACCAAACTGTAACCCTAAACTAAAACTGAACCCTAACCCTAACCCTAGCCCTAGCTCTAGTTCTAAACCTAGCCCTAACCCTGACCCTAGCCCTAGCCCTAACCCTAGACCTTACCCTAACTCAAAGCCTACCACTAACCCTAACACAAACCCTAACCATAACCGTAGCCCTAACCCTAATGCTAACCCTAGCCCTAACACTAACCAGAACCCTCACCCTAACCCTAGCCCTCAACCTATACCTAACCCGAACCCTAACCCTAACCCTAACCCTAACCCTAACCTAAGCCCTAACCCTAGCCCTAACCCTAGCCCTATCCGTAGCCCTAGCCCTAGCCCTAACCCTAACCCTAGCCCTAGCCCTAACCCTAACACTAATTCTAACCCTATCCGGAACCCGAACCCAAAATCAAACCCTAACCCCAACCCCAACCACAACACGACACCAACCACAACCCCAACCGTAACCCTCACCCTAACCTCAACCCCAACCCCAGCCCTAACCCTAACCCTAACCCTAAACCTAACCCTAGCCCTAACCCTAACTCTAACCCAAATCCTAAACCTAACCCAAACCCTAACCCTAGCCATAACCCTAACCCTAACCTTAGCCCAAACCCTAACCCTAGACCTAACCCTAACCCAAAGCCTACCACAAACCCTAACCCAAACCCTAACCATAACCATAGCCCTAACCCTGACCCTAACCGTAGCCCTAACCCTAATGCTAACCCTAGCCCTAACACTAACCCTAACCCTCACCCTAACCCTAGCCCTCACCCTAACCCTGACCCTAACCCTAACCCTAACCATAACCCTAACCATAGCCCTTGCCGTAACCCTTGCCGTAGCCCTAACCCTAGCCCTAACCCTAGTCGTAACCATAGCCCTAGCCCTAACCCTAGCCCTAGCCCGAACCCTAACCCTAACACTAACCCTAACCCTAACCCTAACCCTAACCCTAACCCTAACCATAACCCTAACCCTAACCCTAGACCTAACCCTAACCCTAACCCTAACCCTAACCCTAGCCCTAACCCTAAGCCTAACCCAAACCATATCCCTAAACCTAAGCCTAACCCTAACACTAGCCTTAGCCCTAACCCTCTCACTAACTGTAACCTAACCCTAATCATAGCCTAAACTCTATCCCTATCCCTAACCCTAACCCAACACCTACCACTAACCGTAACGCTAACCCAAACCCTAACCAGAAACAGAACCGTAACCCAAAACCTAACCCGAGCCCTAAACCTAACCCTAGCCCTAACCCTAACCCTAAGCCTAACCCTAGCGCTAACCCTAACCCTAACCCTAAACCTAACTATAGCCTTAACCCTAACCCTAGGCCTAGACCTAACCCTACCCCTATGCCTACCCCTAAACCAAACTGTAACCCTAAACTGAAACTGAACCCTAACCCTAACCCTAGCCCTAGCTCTAGTTCTAAACCTAGCCCTAACCCTTACCCTAGCCCTAGCCCTAACCCTAGACCTTACCCTAACCCAAAGCCTACCACTAACCCTAATACCAACCCTAACCATAACCGTAGCCCTAACCCTAATGCTTACCCTAGCCCTAACACTAACCAGAACCCTCACCCTAACCCTAGCCCTCACCCTATACCTAACCCTAACCCTAACCTTAACCCTTGCCCTAGCCATAGCCCTAACCCTAACACTAGCCCTAGCCTTAGCCCTAACCCTTGTCCGAGCCCTAACCCTAACCATAGCCGTAACCCTAACCCTACCCTAATCCTACCCCTACCCCTACCCCTAACCCTAACCGTAGCCCTGACCCTAATGCTAACCCTGGCCCTAACACTAACCCTAACCCTCACGCTAACCCTAGTCCTGACCCTCACCCTAACCCCAACCATAACCCTAACCCGAACTCTAACCCTAATCATAGTCCTTGCCCTAACCCTTGCCCTAGCCCTAGCCCTAGCCCGAGCCCTAACCCTCACCCTAACCCTAACCCTAACCCTAACCCTAACCATAGCCCTTGCCCTAACCCTTGCCCTAGCCCTAGCCCTAGCCCTAACCCTAACCCTAACCCAAGCCCTACCCCTAGCCCTAACCCTAGCCCTTACCGTAGCCCTAGCAGTAACCCTAGCCCTAGCCTGAACACTAACCCTAACCCAAACCCTAACCCTAACCCTAACCCTAAACCTAACTCTAACCCTAACCCTAACCCTAACCCTAACCCTAACCCTAACCCTCGACCTAACCCTAGCCCTAATCCTAATCCTAACGCTAACCATAACCCTAACCCTAACAAAAAACCATATCCCTAAACCTAACTCTCACCCTAACACTAGCCTTAGCCCTAACCCTCTCACTAACTGTAACCCTAAACCTAATCCTAGCGTAAACTCTATCCCTAGCCCTAACCCTAACCCAACACCTACCACTAACCCTAACGCTAACCCAAACCCTAACCAGAACCAGAACCGTAACCCTAACCCGAGCCCTAAACCTAACCCTAGCCCTAACCCTAACCCTAAGCCTAACCCTAGCGCTAACCCTAACCCTAACCCTAAACCTAACTATAGCCTTAACCCAAACCCTAGGCCTAGACCTAACCCTACCCCTACCCCTACCCCTAGACCAAACTGTAACCCTAAACTAAAACTGAACCCTAACCCTAACCCTAGCCCTAGCTCTAGTTCTAAACCTAGCCCTAACCCTGACCCTAGCCCTAGCCCTAACCCTAGACCTTACCCTAACTCAAAGCCTACCACTAACCCTAACACAAACCCTAACCATAACTGTAGACCTAACCCTAATGCTAACCCTAACCCTAGCCCTAACACTAACCAGAACCCTCACCCTAACCCTAGCCCTCACCCTATACCTAACCCGAACCCTAAACCTTAACCCTAACCCTAACCCTAACCTAAGCCCTAACCCTAGACCTAACGCTAGCCCTATACGTAGCCCTAGCCCTAGCCCTAGCCCTAACCCTAGCCCTAGCCCGAACCCGAACCCGAACCCTAACCCTAACCCTAACCCTAACCCTAGCCCAAAGCGTCACCCTAACGATAACCCTAACCCTAGACCTAACCCTAACCCTAACCCTAAACCTCACCCTAGCCCTAACCCTAACCCTAACCCTAACCCTAACCCTAACCCTAACCCTAACTCTAACCCTAAGCATAGCCCTTGCCCTAACCCTTGCCCTAGCCCTAGCCCTAACCCTCACCCTAACCCTAACCCTAACCCTAACCCTAACCCTAACCATAGCCCTTGCCTAACCCTTGCCCTAGCCCTAGCCCTAGCCCTAACCCTAACCCAAGCCCTAACCCTAGCCCTAACCCTAGCCCTAACCTTAGCCCTAACTGTAGCCCTAGCAGTAACCCTAGCCCTAGCCCGAACACTAACCCTAACCCTAACACAAACCCTAACCCTAACCCTAACTCTAACCTTAACCCTAACCCTAACCTTAACCCTAACCCTAACCCTCGACCTAACCCTAGCCCTAACCCTAATCCTAACGCTAACCATAACCCTAACCCTAACAAAAAACCGTATCCCTAAACCTAAATCTCACCCTAACACTAGCCTTAGCCCTAACCCTCTCACTAACTGTAACCTAACCCTAATCCTAGCCTAAACTCTATCCCTAGCCCTAACCCTAACCCAACACCTACCACTAACCGTAACGCTAACCCAAACCCTAACCAGAACCAGAACCGTAACCCTAAACCTAACCCGAGCCCTAAACCTAACCCTAGCCCTAACCCTAACCCTAAGCCTAACCCTAGCGCTAACCCTAACCCTAACCCTAAACCTAACTATAGCCTTAACCCTAACCCTAGGCCTAGACCTAACCCTACCCCTACCCCTAAACCAAACTGTAACCCTAAACTGAAACTGAACCCTAACCCTAACCCTAGCCCTAGCTCTAGTTCTAAACCTAGCCCTAAACCTTACCCTAGCCCTAGCCCTAACCCTAGACCTTACCCTAACCCAAAGCCTACCACTAACCCTAATACAAACCCTCGCCCTAACCGTAGCCCTCACCCTATACCTAACCCTAACCCTAACCCTAACCCTTGCCCTAGCCCAAGCCCTAGCCATAGCCCTAACCCTAACACTAGCCCTA
Organism: Heloderma suspectum; assembly: GCF_057233095.1. NCBI lineage: Eukaryota > Metazoa > Chordata > Lepidosauria > Squamata > Helodermatidae > Heloderma > Heloderma suspectum. The sequence goes on along the minus strand of NC_139475.1, from coordinate 24,193,430 downwards.
GCCTTAGCCCTAACCCTTGTCCGAGCCCTAATCCTAACCATAGCCGTAACCCTAACCCTACCCTAATCCTACCCCTACCCCTTCCCATAACCCTAACCGTAGCCCTGACCCTAATGCTAACCCTGGCCCTAACACTAACCCTAACCCTCACCCTAACCCTAGTCCTGACCCTCACCCTAACCCCAACCGTAACCCTAACCCGATCTCTAACCCTAACCATAGCCCTTGCCCTAACCCTTGCCCTAGCCCTAGCCCTAGCCCGAGCCCTAACCCTCACCCTAACCCTAACCCTAACCCCAACCCTAACCATAGCCCTTGCCCTAACCCTTGCCCTAGCCCAAGCCCTAGCCCTAACCCTAACCCTAACCCAAGCCCTACCCGTAGCCCTAACCCTAGCCCTTACCATAGCCCTAGCAGTAACCCTAGCCCTAGCCTGAACACTAACCCTAACCCAAACCCTAACCCTAACCCTAACCCTAACTCTAACCTTAACCCTAACCCTAACCCTAACCCTAACCCTAACCCTAACCCTAACCCTCGACCTAACCCTAGCCCTAACCCTAATCCTAACGCTAACCATAACCCTAACCCTAACAAAAAACCATATCCCTAAACCTAACTCTCACCCTAACACTAGCCTTAGCCCTAACCCTCTCACTAACTGTAACCCTAACCCTAATCCTAGCCTAAACTCTATCCCTAGCCCTAACCCTAACCCAACACCTACCACTAACCCTAACGCTAACCCAAACCCTAACCGGAACCAGAACCGTAACCCTAACCCTAACCCGAGCCCTAAAACTAACCCTAGCCCTAACCCTAACCCTAAGCCTAACCCTAGCGCTAACCCTAACCCTAACCCTAACCCTAAACCTAAATATAGCCTTAACCCAAACCCTAGGCCTAGACCTACCCCTACCCCTACCCCTACCCCTAAACCAAACTGTAACCCTAAACTAAAACTGAACCCTAACCCTAACCCTAGCCCTAGCTCTAGTTCTAAACCTAGCCCTAACCCTGACCCTAGCCCTAGCCCTAACCCTAGACCTTACCCTAACTCAAAGCCTACCACTAACCCTAACACAAACCCTAACGATAACCGTAGACCTAACCCTAATGCTAACCCTAGCCCTAACACTAACCAGAACCCTCACCCTAACCCTAGCCCTCACCCTATACCTAACCCTAACCCTAAACCTAACCCTTGCCCTAGCCCAAGCCCTAGCCATAGCCCTAACCCTAACACTAGCCCTAGCCTTAACCCTAACCCTTATCCGAGCCCTAACCCTAACCATAGCCATAACCCTAACCCTACCCTAATCCTACCCCGACCCCTTCCCATAACCCTAACCGTAGCTCTGACCCTAATGCTAACCCTGCCCCTAACACTAACCCTAACCCTCACCCTAACCCTAGTCCTGACCCTCACCCTAACCCCAACCGTAACCCTAACCCGATCTCTAACCCTAATCATAGCCCTTGCCCTAACCCTTGCCCTAACCCTTGCCCTAGCCCTAGCCCTAGCCCTAGCCCTAGCCCTAACCCTCACCCTAACCCTAACCCTAACCCTAACCCTAACCATAGCCCTTGCCCTAACCCTTGCCCTAGCCCTAGCCCTAGCCCTAAAACTAACCCTAACCCAAGCCCTAACCCTAGCCCTAACCCTAGCCCTAACCGTAGCCCTAGCAGTAACCCTAGCCCTAGCCCGAACACTAACCCTAACCCTAACCCAAACCCTAACGCTAACACTAACTCTAACCTTAACCCTAACCCTAACCCTAACCCTAACCCTAACCCTAACCCTCGACCTAACCCTAGCCCTAACCCTAATCCTAACGCTAACCATAACCCTAACCCTAACAAAAAAACATATCCCTAAACCTAAATCTCACCCTAACACTAGGCTTAGCCCTAACCCTCTCACTAACTGTAACCCTAACCCTAATCCTAGCCTAAACTCTATCCCTAGCCCTAACCCTAACCCAACACCTACCACTAACCCTAACGCTAACCCAAACCCTAACCAGAACCGTAACCCTAACCCTAACCCGAGCCCTAAACCTAACCCTAGCCCTAACCCTAACCCTAAGCCTAACCCTAGCGCTAACCCTAACCCTAACCCTAAACCTAACTTTAGCCTTAACCCTAACCCTAGGCCTAGACCGACCCCTACCCCTACCCCTACCCCTACCCCTAAACCAAACTGTAACCCTAAACTAAAACTGAACCCTAACCCTAACCCTAGCCCTAGCTCTAGTTCTACCCCTAGCCCTAACCCTTACCTTAGCCCTAGCCCTAACCCTAGACCTTACCCTAACTCAAAGCCTACCACTAACCCTAACACAAATCCTAACCATAACCGTAGCCCTAACCTTAATGCTAACCCTAGCCCTAACACTAACCAGAACCCTCAACCTAACCCTAGCACTCACCCTATACCTAACCCGAACCCTAACCCTAACCCTAACCCTAACCTAAGCCGTAACCCTAGCCCTAACCCTAGCCCTATCCGTAGCCCTAGCCCTAGCCCTAACCCTAGCCCTAGCCCTAACCCTAGACCTTACCCTAACTCAAAGCCTACCACTAACCCTAACACAAACCCTAACCATAACCGTAGCCCTAACCCTAATGCTAACCCTAGCCCTAACACTAACCAGAACCCTCACCCTAGCCCTAGCCCTAGCCCTAACCCTAGCCCTAGCCCGAACCCTAAGCCTAAGCCTAAGCCTAACCCTAACCCTAACCCTAACCCTAACCCTAGCCCAAAGCGTCACCCTAACGATAACCCTAACCCTAGAGCTAACCCTAACCCTAACCCTAACCCTAAACATCACCCTAGCCCTAACCCTAACCCTAACCCTTACCCTAACCCTAACCCTAACCCAAACAGTATCCCTAACCCTAAGCATAACCCTAGGCTTAGCCCTAACCCTCTCACTTACAATAACCCTAACCCTAACCCTAGCCCCAACCCTGACCCTAGCCCTAACCCTAACCCAACCCCTACCACTAACCCTAACCCTAACCCAAACCCTAACCCTAACCGTAACCCTAACCATAACCCGAGCCCTAAACCTAACCCTATCCCTAACCCTAAACGTAACCCTAGCGCTAACCCTAACGCTAACCCTAACCCTAAACCTAACCTTAGCCCTAATTCTAACCCTAGGCCTAGCCCTAACCCTAGCCCTAGCCCTACCCTAGCCCTACCCCTAACTCAAACTGTAACCCTAAACTGAACCTGAACCCTAACGCTAGCCCTAACTCTAGCTCTAACGCATGTCCTAACCGTTACCCTAGCCCTAGCCCTAGCGCTAACACGAGCCCTAGCCCTAATCCTAACCCTAACCCTAACCCAAACCCTAACCCAAACCCTAGCCCTAACCCTAACCCAAAGCCTACCACTAAACCTAACCAAAACCCTAACCATAATCATAAACCTAACCCTAACCCTAGCCCTCACCCTAATGATAACCCTAGCCCTAACCCTAACCCTAAAACTAACCCTCACCCCTAACCTAGCCCTCACCCTCACCCTAACTCTACTCCTAACCCTAAACCTCACCGAACCCTAACCCTAGCCATAACGCTAGCCCTAACCGTAGCCCTAGCCCTAGCCCTAACCCTAACCCTAACCCTAACCCTAAACCTAAACCTAACTCTAACGCTAACGCTAACGCCAGCCCTAACCCTAATGCTAACCCTAGCCGTAACCCTCACCCTCACCCTAACCATAGCCCTCACACTGACCCTAACCCTAACCGTAACAATAGCCCTTGACCTAACCCTTGCCCTAGCCCTATCCCTATCCCTAGTCCTAGCCCTAGCCCTATCCCTATCCCTGTCCCTATCCCTAGTCCTAGCCCTAGCCCTAGCCCTAACCCTAGCCCTAGCCCTAACCCTAACCCTAACCCTAACCCTAAACATAACCCAAGCCCTAACCCTAGCCGAAGCCCTAACCCCACCCTAACCCTAACCCGAACTCTAGCCCTAACCCGAACCATAGCCCTAACCCTAACCCTAACCCTAGCCCTAGCCCTAGGCCTAGCCCTAGCCCTATACCTAGCCCTAGCCCGAGCCTTAACCCTAAACCTAACCCTAGCCCAGACCCTATCCCTAAACCTATCCCTAACCCTAACCCAAACCCTAACCCAAACCCTAGCCCTAACCCTAACCCAAAGCCTACCACTAAACCTAACCAAAACCCTAACCATAATCATAAACCTAACCCTAACCCTAGCAGTAACCCTAATGATAACCCTAGCCGTAACCCTCACCCTCACCCTAACCATAGCCCTCACACTGACCCTAAACTTAACCGTAACAATAGCCCTTGACCTAACCCTTGCCCTAGCCCTATCCCTATCCCTAGCCCTAGTCCTATCCCTATCCCTATCCCTATCCCTAGTCCTATCCCTAGCCCTAACCCTAACCCAAGCCCAAACCCTAGCCGTAGCCCTAACCCCACCCTAACCCTAACCCGAACCCTAGCCCTAACCCTAACACTAACCCTAGCCCTAGCCCTAGCCCTATCCCTATCCCTATCCCTATCCCTATCCCTAGCCCTAGCCCGAGCCTTAACCCTAAACCTAACCCTAGCCCAGACCCTATCCCTAAACCTATCCCTACCCCTAAACCTAACCCTAGCCCTAGCCCTAACCCCAACCCTAACCCTAGTCCTAGCGCTAACCCTAACGCTAACCCTAACCCTAGCCCTAGCCCTAGCTTTAACCCTAGCCTTAGCCCTAAACCTAACCCCAACCCCAACCCTAACCCTAACCCAAACCATAAACCTACCCCAAACCCTAACCCTAACCCTAACCCGAACCGAACCCGAACTCAAACCCTAACCCCAACCCCAACCACAACACAACACCAACCGCAACCACAACCGTAAACCTAATCCTAACCCTAACCCTAACCCTAACCTCTACCCCAACCCTAGCCCTAACTCTAACCCTAACCCTAACCCTAACCGTAACCCTAACCGTAACCCCAAACCTAACCCTAGCCCTAGCCCTAACATTAACCCTAACCCTAGCCCTAACCCTAGACCTTACCCTAACCCAAAGCCTACCACTAACACTAATACAAACCCTAACCATAACCGTTGCCCTAACCCTAATGCTTACCCTAGCCCTAACACTAACCAGAACCCTCACCCTAACCCTAGCCCTCACCCTATACCTAACCTTAACCCTAACCCTTGCCCTAGCCCAAGACCTAGCCATAGCCCTAACCCTAACACTAGCCCTAGCCTTAGACCTAACCCTTGTCCGAACTCTAACCCTAACCATAGCCCTTGCCCTAACCCTTGCCCTAGCCCTAGCCCTAGCCCTAACCCTAACCCTAACCCAAGCCCTACCCCTAGCCCTAACCCTAGCCCTAACCGTAGCCCTAGCAGTAACCCTAGCCCTAGCCCGAACACTAACCCTAACCCAAACCCTAACCCTAACCCTAACTCTAACCTTAACCCTAACCCTAACCCTAACCCTAACCCTAACCCTCGACCTCACCCTAGCCCTAACCCTAATCCTAACGCTAACCATAACCCTAACCCTAACAAAAAAACATATCCCTAAACCTAAATCTCACCCTAACACTAGCCTTAGCCCTAACCCTCTCACTAACTGTAACCCTAACCCTAATCCTAGCCTAAACTCTATACCTAGCACTAACCCTAACCCAACACCTACCACTAACCCTAACCCTAACGCTAACCCAAACCCTAACCAGAACCAGAACCGTAACCCTAACCCTAACCCGAGCCCTAAACCTAACCCTAGCCCTAACCCTAACCCTAAGCCTAACCCTAGCGCTAACCCTAACCCTAACCCTAAACCTAACTATAGCCTTAACCCAAACCCTAGGCCTAGACCTACCCCTACCCCTACCCCTACCCCTAAACCAAACTGTAACCCTAAACTAAAACTGAACCCTAACCCTAACCCTAGCCCTAGCTCTAGTTCTAAACCTAGCCCTAACCCTGACCCTAGCCCTAGCCCTAACCCTAGACCTTACCCTAACTCAAAGCCTACCACTAACCCTAACACAAACCCTAACCATAACCGTAGCCCTAACCCTAATGCTAACCCTAGCCCTAACACTAACCAGAACCCTCACCCTAACCCTAGCCCTCAACCTATACCTAACCCGAACCCTAACCCTAACCCTAACCTAAGCCCTAACCCTAGCCCTAACCCTAGCCCTATCCGTAGCCCTAGCCCTAGCCCTAACCCTAACCCTAGCCCTAGCCCTAACCCTAACCCTAACACTAATTCTAACCCTATCCGGAACCCGAACCCAAACTCAAACCCTAACCCCAACCCCAACCACAACACGACACCAACCACAACCCCAACCGTAACCCTCACCCTAACCTCCAGCCCAACCCCAGCCCTAACCCTAACCCTAACCCTAAACCTAACCCTAGCCCTAACCCTAACTCTAACCCAAATCCTAAACCTAACCCAAACCCTAACCCTAGCCATAACCCTAACCCTAACCTTAGCCCAAACCCTAACCCTAGACCTAACCCTAACCCAAAGCCTACCACAAACCCTAACCCAAACCCTAACCATAACCATAGCCCTAACCCTGACCCTAACCGTAGCCCTAACCCTAATGCTAACCCTAGCCCTAACACTAACCCTAACCCTCACCCTAACCCTAGCCCTCACCCTAACCCTGACCCTAACCCTAACCCTAACCATAACCCTAACCATAGCCCTTGCCGTAACCCTTGCCGTAGCCCTAACCCTAGCCCTAACCCTAGTCGTAACCATAGCCCTAGCCCTAACCCTAGCCCTAGCCCGAACCCTAACCCTAACCCTAACACTAACCCTAACCCTAACCCTAACCCTAACCCTAACCCTAACCCTAACCCTAACCATAACCCTAACCCTAACCCTAGACCTAACCCTAACCCTAACCCTAACCCTAACCCTAGCCCTAACCCTAAGCCTAACCCAAACCATATCCCTAAACCTAAGCCTAACCCTAACACTAGCCTTAGCCCTAACCCTCTCACTAACTGTAACCTAACCCTAATCATAGCCTAAACTCTATCCCTATCCCTAACCCTAACCCAACACCTACCACTAACCGTAACGCTAACCCAAACCCTAACCAGAACCAGAACCGTAACCCAAAACCTAACCCGAGCCCTAAACCTAACCCTAGCCCTAACCCTAACCCTAAGCCTAACCCTAGCGCTAACCCTAACCCTAACCCTAAACCTAACTATAGCCTTAACCCTAACCCTAGGCCTAGACCTAACCCTACCCCTACCCCTACCCCTAAACCAAACTGTAACCCTAAACTGAAACTGAACCCTAACCCTAACCCTAGCCTAGCTCAAGTTCTAAACCTAGCCCTAACCCTTACCCTAGCCCTAGCCCTAACCCTAGACCTTACCCTAACCCAAAGCCTACCACTAACCCTAATACCAACCCTAACCATAACCGTAGCCCTAACCCTAATGCTTACCCTAGCCCTAACACTAACCAGAACCCTCACCCTAACCCTAGCCCTCACCCTATACCTAACCCTAACCCTAACCTTAACCCTTGCCCTAGCCATAGCCCTAACCCTAACACTAGCCCTAGCCTTAGCCCTAACCCTTGTCCGAGCCCTAACCCTAACCATAGCCGTAACCCTAACCCTTTCCTAATCCTACCCCTACCCCTACCCCTAACCCTAACCGTAGCCCTGACCCTAATGCTAACCCTGGCCCTAACACTAACCCTAACCCTCACGCTAACCCTAGTCCTGACCCTCACCCTAACCCCAACCATAACCCTAACCCGAACTCTAACCCTAATCATAGTCCTTGCCCTAACCCTTGCCCTAGCCCTAGCCCTAGCCCTAGCCCTAACCCTCACCCTAACCCTAACCCTAACCCTAACCCTAACCCTAACCCTAAACCTAAACATAGCCCTTGCCCTAACCCTTGCCCTAGCCCTAGCCCTAGCCCTAACCCTAACCCCAACCCAAGCCCTAACCCTAGCCCTAACCCTAGCCCTAACCGTAGCCCTAGCATTAACCCTAGCCCTAGCCCGAACACTAACCCTAACCCTAACCCAAACCCTAACCCTAACCCTAACCCTAACCTTAACCCTAACCCTAACCCTAACCCTAACCCTAACCCTCGACCTAACCCTAGCCCTAACCCTAATCCTAACGCTAACCATAACCCTAACCCTAACAAAAAACCATATTCCTAAACCTAAATCTCACCCTAACACTAGCCTTAGCCCTAACCCTCTCACTAACTGTAACCCTAACCCTAATCCTAGCCCTAGCCCGAACCCTAACCCTAACCCTAAACCTAACCCTAACCCTAGCCCAAAGCGTCACCCTAACGATAACCCTAACCCTAGCCCTAGCCCTAACCCTAGCCCTAGCCCGAACCCTAACCCTAACCCTAAACCTAACCCTAACCCTAGCCCAAAGCGTCACCCTAACGATAACCCTAACCCTAGACCTAACCCTAACCCTAACCCTAACCCTAAACCTCACCCTAGCCCTAACCCTAACCCAAACCCTTACCCTAACCCTAACCCTAACCCTAACCCAAACAGTATCCCTAACCCTAAGCATAACCCTAGGCTTAGCCCTAACCCTCTCACTTACAATAACCCTAACCCTAACCCTAGCCCCAACCCTGACCCTAGCCCTAACCCTAACCCAACCCCTACCACTAACCCTAACCCTAACCATAACCGTAACCCTAACCCTAACCCGAGCCCTAAACTTAACCCTATCCCTAACCCTAAACGTAACCCTAGCGCTAACCCTAACGCTAAGCCTAAGCCTAAACCTAACCTTAGCCCTAATTCTAACCCTAGGCCTAGCCCTAACCCTAGCCCTAGCCCTACCCTACCCCTACCCCTAACTCAAACTGTAACCCTAAACTGAACCTGAACCCTAACGCTAGCCCTAAATCTAGCTCTAACGCATGTCCTAACCATTAACCTAGCCCTAGCCCTAGCCCTAACACTAGCCCTAGCCCTAATCCTAACCCTAACCCTAACCCAAACCCTAACCCAAACCCTAGCCCTAACCCTAACCCAAAGCCTACCACTAAACCTAACCAAAACCCTAACCATAATCATAAACCTAACCCTAACCCTAGCCCTAACCCTAATGATAACCCTAGCCCTAACCCAAACCCTAAAACTAACCCTCACCCTAAACCTAGCCCTCACCCTAACCCTAACTCTACTCCTAACCCTAAACCTCACCGAACCCTAACCCTAGCCATAACGCTAGCCCTAACCGTAGCTCTAGCCCTAGCCCTAACCCTAACCCTAACCCTAACCCTAACCCTAAACCTAAACCTAACTCTAACGCTAACGCCAGCCCTAACCCTAATGCTAACCCTAGCCGTAACCCTCATCCTCACCATCACCCTAACCATAGCCCTCACACTGACCCTAACCCTAACTGTAACAATAGCCCTCGACCTAACCCTAGCCCTAACCCTAATCCTAACGCTAACCATAACCCTAACCCTAACAAAAAAACATATCCCTAAACCTAAATCTCACCCTAACACTAGCCTTAGCCCTAACCCTCTCACTAACTGTAACCCTAACCCTAATCCTAGCCTAAACTCTATCCCTAGCCCTAACCCTAACCCAACACCTACCACTAACCCTAACCCTAACGCTAACCCAAACCCTAACCAGAACCAGAACCAGAACCGTAACCCTAACCCTAACCCGAGTCCTAAACTTAACCCTAGCCCTAACCCTAACCCTAAGCCTAACCCTAGCGCTAACCCTAACCCTAACCCTAAACCTAACTATACCCTTAACCCAAACCCTAGGCCTAGACCTACCCCTACCCCTACCCCTACTCCTAAACCAAACTGTAACCCTAAACTAAAACTGAACCCTAACCCTAACCCTAGCCCTAGCTCTAGTTCTAAACCTAGCCCTAACCCTGACACTAGCCCTAGCCCTAACCCTAGACCTTACCCTAACTCAAAGCCTACCACTAACCCTAACACGAACCCTAACCATAACCGTAGCCCTAACCCTAATGCTAACCCTAGCCCTAACACTAACCAGAACCCTCACCCTAACCCTAGCCCTCACCCTATACCTAACCCGAACCATAAACCTAACCCTAACCCTAACCCTAACCTAAGACCTAACCCTAGCCCTAACCCTAGCCCTATCCGTAGCCCTAGCCCTAGCCCTAACCCTAGCCCTAGCCCGAACCCGAACCCTAACCCTAACCCTAACCCTAACCCTAGCCCAAAGCGTCACCCTAACGATAACCCTAACCCTAGACCTAACCCTAACCCTAGCCCTAACCCTAACCCTAACCCTAACCCTAACCCTAACCCTAACCCTAACCCTTACCCTAACCCTAACCCTAACCCTAATCCTAACCGAAACAGTATCCCTAACCCTAACCATAACCCTAGGCTTAGCCCTAAGCCTCTCACTTACAATAACCCTAACCCTAACCCTAGCCCCAACCCTGACCCTAGCCCTAACCCTAACCCAACCCCTACCACTAACCCTAACCCTAACCCAAACCCTAACCATAACCGTAACCCTAACCCTAACCCGAGCCCTAAACCTAACGCTATCCCTAACCCTAAACGTAACCCTAGCGCTAACCCTAACGCTAACCCTAACCCTAAACCTAACCTTAGCCCTAATTCTAACCCTAGGCCTAGCCCTAACCCTAGCCCTAGCCCTACCCTACCCCTACCCCTAACTCAAACTGTAACCCTAAACTGAACCTGAACCCTAACGCTAGCCCTAAATCTAGCTCTAACGCATGTCCTGACAGTTACCCAGCCCTAGCCCTAGCCCTAAGACTAGCCCTAGCCCTAATCATAACCCTAACCCTAACCCTAACCCTAACCCAAGCCCAAACCCTAGCCGTAGCCCTAACCCCACCCTAACCCTAACCCGAACCCTAGCCCTAACCCGAACCCTAGCCCTAACCGTAACGCTAACCCTAGCCCTAGACCTAGCCCTAGCCCTATCCCTAGCCCTAGCCTGAGCCGTAACCCTAAACCTAACCCTAGCCCAGACCCTATCCCTAAACCTATCCCTACCCCTAAACCTAACCCTAGCCCTAACCCTAACCCTAACCCTAACCCTACCCCTACCCCTAACCCTAGCCCTAGCACTAACCCTAACCCTAACCCTACCCCTACCCCTAACCCTAGCCCTAGCGCTAACCCTAACGCTAACCCTAACCCTAGCCCTAGTCCTAGCTTTAACCCTAGCCCTAGCCCTAGCCCTAGCCCTAGCCCTAAACCTAACCCCAACCCCAACCCCAACCCTAACCCTAACCCTAACCCTAACCCGAACCCGAACTCAAACCCTAACCCCAACCCCAACCACAACACCAACCGCAACCACAACCGTAACCCTAAGCCTAACCCTAACCCTAACCCTAACCTCAACCACAACCCTAGCCCTAACTCTAACCCTAACCCTAACCCTAACCCTAACCCAAACCCTAACCCAAACCCTAGCCCTAACCCTAACCCAAAGCCTACCACTAAACCTAACCAAAACCCTAACCATAATCATAAACCTAACCCTAACCCTAGCCCTAATCCTAATGATAACCCTAGCCCTAACCCTAACCCTAAAACTAACCCTCACCCTAAACCTAGGCCTCACCCTAACCCCAACCCTAACCCTAACCCTCACCAAGCCCTAACCCTAGCCCTAAGCCTAGCCCTAACCGTAGCCCTAGCCCCAGCCCTAACCCTAACCCTAACCCTTGCCCTAGCCCTAGCCCTAGCCCTAGCCCTAACCCTAACCCAAGCCCTAACCCTAGCCCTAACCCTAGCCCTAACCATAGACCTTACCCTAACTCAAAGCCTACCACTAACCCTAACACAAACCCTAACCATAACCGTAGACCTAACCCTAATGCTAACCCTAACCCTAGCCCTAACACTAACCAGAACCCTCACCCTAACCCTAGCCCTCACCCTATACCTAACCCTCACCCTAAACCTTAACCCTAACCCTAACCCTAACCTAAGCCCTAACCCTAGCCCTAACGCTAGCCCTATACGTAGCCCTAGCCCTAGCCCTAGCCCTAACCCTAGCCCTAGCCCGAACCCGAACCCGAACCCGAACCCTAACCCTAACCCTAACCCTAACCCTAGCCCAAAGTGTCACCCTAACGATAACCCTAACCCTAGACCTAACCCTAACCCTAACCCTAAACCTCACCCTAGCCCTAACCCTAACCCTAACCCTAACCCTAACTCTAACCCTAAGCATAGCCCTTGCCCTAACCCTTGCCCTAGCCCTAGCCCTAGCCCTAACCCTAACCCAAGCCCTAACCCTAGCCCTAACCCTAGCCCTAACCTTAGCCCTAACTGTAGCCCTAGCAGTAACCCTAGCCCTAGCCCGAACACTAACCCTAACCCTAACACAAACCCTAACCCTAACCCTAACTCTAACCTTAACCCTAACCCTAACCCTAACCTTAACCCTAACCCTAACCCTCGACCTAACCCTAGCCCTAACCCTAATCCTAACGCTAACCATAACCCTAACCCTAACAAAAAACCGTATCCCTAAACCTAAATCTCACCCTAACACTAGCCTTAGCCCTAACCCTCTCACTAACTGTAACCTAACCCTAATCCTAGCCTAAACTCTATCCCTAGCCCTAACCCTAACCCAACACCTACCACTAACCGTAACGCTAACCCAAACCCTAACCAGAACCAGAACCGTAACCCTAAACCTAACCCGAGCCCTAAACCTAACCCTAGCCCTAACCCTAACCCTAAGCCTAACCCTAGCGCTAACCCTAACCCTAACCCTAAACCTAACTATAGCCTTAACCCTAACCCTAGGCCTAGACCTAACCCTACCCCTACCCCTAAACCAAACTGTAACCCTAAACTGAAACTGAACCCTAACCCTAACCCTAGCCCTAGCTCTAGTTCTAAACCTAGCCCTAAACCTTACCCTAGCCCTAGCCCTAACCCTAGACCTTACCCTAACCCAAAGCCTACCACTAACCCTAATACAAACCCTCGCCCTAACCGTAGCCCTCACCCTATACCTAACCCTAACCCTAACCCTAACCCTTGCCCTAGCCCAAGCCCTAGCCATAGCCCTAACCCTAACACTAGCCCTAGCCTTAGCCCTAACCCTTGTCCGAGCCCTAACCCTAACCATAGCCGTAACCCTAACCCTACCCTAATCCTACCCCTACCCCTTCCCATAACCCTAACCGTAGCCCTGACCCTAATGCTAACCCTGGCCCTAACACTAACCCTAACCCTCACCCTAACCCTAGTCCTGACCCTCACCCTAACCCCAACCGTAACCCTAACCCGATCTCTAACCCTAACCATAGCCCTTGCCCTAACCCTTGCCCTAGCCCTAGCCCTAGCCCGAGCCCTAACCCTCACCCTAACCCTAACCCTAACCCTAACCCTAACCATAGCCCTTGCCCTAACCCTTGCCCTAGCCCTAGCCCTAGCCCTAACCCTAACCCTAACCCAAGCCCTACCCCTAGCCCTAACCCTAGCCCTTACCATAGCCCTAGCAGTAACCCTAGCCCTAGCCTGAACACTAACCCTAACCCAAACCCTAACCCTAACCCTAACCCTAACTCTAACCTTAACCCTAACCCTAACCCTAACCCTAACCCTAACCCTAACCCTAACCCTCGACCTAACCCTAGCCCTAACCCTAATCCTAACGCTAACCATAACCCTAACCCTAACAAAAAACCATATCCCTAAACCTAACTCTCACCCTAACACTAGCCTAAGCCCTAACCCTCTCACTAACTGTAACCCTAACCCTAATCCTAGCCTAAACTCTATCCCTAGCCCTAACCCTAACCCAACACCTACCACTAACCCTAACGCTAACCCAAACCCTAACCGGAACCAGAACCGTAACCCTAACCCTAACCCGAGCCCTAAACCTAACCCTAGCCCTAACCCTAACCCTAAGCCTAACCCTAGCGCTAACCCTAACCCTAACCCTAAACCTAACTATAGCCTTAACCCAAACCCTAGGCCTAGACCTAACCCTACCCCTACCCCTACCCCTAAACCAAACTGTAACCCTAAACTAAAACTGAACCCTAACCCTAACCCTAGCCCTAGCTCTAGTTCTAAACCTAGCCCTAGCCCTAACCCTAGACCTTACCCTAACTCAAAGCCTACCACTAACCCTAACACAAACCCAAACGATAACCGTAGACCTAACCCTCATGCTAACCCTAGCCCTAACACTAACCAGAACCCTCACCCTAACCCTAGCCCTCACCCTATACCTAACCCTAACCCTAAACCTAACCCTTGCCCTAGCCCAAGCCCTAGCCATAGCCCTAACCCTAACACTAGCCCTAGCCTTAACCCTAACCCTTATCCGAGCCCTAACCCTAACCATAGCCATAACCCTAACCCTACCCTAATCCTACCCCGACCCCTTCCCATAACCCTAACCGTAGCCCTGACCCTAATGCTAACCCTGCCCCTAACACTAACCCTAACCCTCACCCTAACCCTAGTCCTGACCCTCACCCTAACCCCAACCGTAACCCTAACCCGATCTCTAACCCTAATCATAGCCCTTGCCCTAACCCTTGCCCTAACCCTTGCCCTAGACCTAGCCCTAGACCTAGCCCTAACCCTCACCCTAACCCTCACCCTAACCCTAACCCTAACCATAGCCCTTGCCCTAACCCTTGCCCTAGCCCTAGCCCTAGACCTAAAACTAACCCTAACCCAAGCCCTAACCCTAGCCCTAACCCTAGCCCTAACCGTAGCCCTAGCAGTAACCCTAGCCCTAGCCCGAACACTAACCCTAACCCTAACCCAAACCCTAACGCTAACCCTAACTCTAACCTTAACCCTAACACTAACCCTAACCCTAACCCTAACCCTAACCCTAACCCTAACCCTCGACCTAACCCTAACACTAACCCTAATCCTAACGCTAACCATAACCCTAAACCTAACAAAAAAACATATCCCTAAACCTAAATCTCACCCTAACACTAGGCTTAGCCCTAACCCTCTCACTAACTGTAACCCTAACCCTAATCCTAGCCTAAACTCTATCCCTAGCCCTAACCCTAACCCAACACCTACCACTAACCCTAACGCTAACCCAAACCCTAACCAGAACCGTAACCCTAACCCTAACCCGAGCCCTAAACCTAACCCTAGCCCTAACCCTAACCCTAAGCCTAACCCTAGCGCTAACCCTAACCCTAACCCTAAACCTAAATTTAGCCTTAACCCTAACCCTAGGCCTAGACCTACCCCTACCCCTACCCCTACCCCTACCCATAAACCAAACTGTAACCCTAAACTAAAACTGAACCCTAACCCTAACCTTAGCCCTAGCTCTAGTTCTACCCCTAGCCCTAACCCTTAACCTAGCCCTAGCCCTAACCCTAGACCTTACCCTAACTCAAAGCCTACCACTAACCCTAACACAAATCCTAACCATAACCGTAGCCCTAACCTTAATGCTAACCCTAGCCCTAACACTAACCAGAACCCTCAACCTAACCCTAGCCCTCACCCTATACCTAACCCGAACCATAAACCTAACCCTAACCCTAACCCTAACCTAAGACCTAACTCTAGCCCTAACCCTAGCCCTATCCGTAGCCCTAGCCCTAGCCCTAACCCTAGCCCTAGCCGGAACCCGAACCCGAACCCGAACCCGAACCCTAACCCTAACCCTAACCCTAACCCTAACCCTAGCCCAAAGCGTCACCCTAACGATAACCCTAACCCTAGACCTAACCCTAACCCTAACCCTAACCCTAAACCTCACCCTAGCCCTAACCCTAACCCTAACCCTAACCCTTACCCTAACCCTAACCCTAACCCTAATCCTAACCGAAACAGTATCCCTAACCCTAACCATAACCCTAGGCTTAGCCCTAAGCCTCTCACTTACAATAACCCTAACCCTAACCCTAGCCCCAACCCTGACCCTAGCCCTAACCCTAACCCAACCCCTACCACTAACCCTAACCCTAACCCAAACCCTAACCATAACCGTAACCCTAACCCTAACCCGAGCCCTAAACCTAACGCTATCCCTAACCCTAAACGTAACCCTAGCGCTAACCCTAACGCTAACCCTAACCCTAAACCTAACCTTAGCCCTAATTCTAACCCTAGGCCTAGCCCTAACCCTAGCCCTAGCCCTACCCTACCCCTACCCCTAACTCAAACTGTAACCCTAAACTGAACCTGAACCCTAACGCTAGCCCTAAATCTAGCTCTAACGCATGTCCTAACAGTTACCCAGCCCTAGCCCTAGCCCTAAGACTAGCCCTAGCCCTAATCCTAACCCTAACCCTAACCCTAACCCTAACCCAAGCCCTAACCCTAGCCGTAGCCCTAACCCCACCCTAACCCTAACCCGAACCCTAGCCCTAACCCGAACCCTAGCCCTAACCGTAACGCTAACCCTAGCCCTAGACCTAGCCCTAGCCCTATCCCTAGCCCTAGCCCGAGCCGTAACCCTAAACCTAACCCTAGCCCAGACCCTATCCCTAAACCTATCCCTACCCCTAAACCTAACCCTAGCCCTAACCCTAACCCTAACCCTAACCCTACCCCTACCCCTAACCCTAGCCCTAGCACTAACCCTAACCCTAACCCTACCCCTAACCCTAACCCTAGCCCTAGCGCTAACCCTAACGCTAACCCTAACCCTAGCCCTAGTCCTAGCTTTAACCCTAGCCCTAGCCCTAGCCCTAGCCCTAAACCTAACCCCAACCCCAACCCTAACCCTAACCCTAACCCTAACCCGAACCCGAACTCAAACCCTAACCCCAACCCCAACCACAACACCAACCGCAACCACAACCGTAACCCTAAGCCTAACCCTAACCCTAACCCTAACCTCAACCACAACCCTAGCCCTAACTCTAACCCTAACCCTAACCCTAACCCTAACCGTAACCCCAAACCTAACCCTAGCCCTAGCCCTAACATTAACCCTAACCCTAGCCATAGCCTTAATCCTCACCCTAACCCTAACCCAAACCCTAACCCAAACCCTAGCCCTAACCCTAACCCAAAGCCTACCACTAAACCTAACCAAAACCCTAACCATAATCATAAACCTAACCCTAACCCTAGCCCTAATCCTAATGATAACCCTAGCCCTAACCCTAACCCTAAAACTAACCCTCACCCTAAACCTAGGCCTCACCCTAACCCCAACCCTAACCCTAACACTCACCAAGCCCTAACCCTAGCCCTAAGCCTAGCCCTAACCGTAGCCCTAGCCCCAGCCCTAACCCTAACCCTAACCCTTGCCCTAGCCCTAGCCCTAGCCCTAGCCCTAACCCTAACCCTAACCCAAGCCCTAACCCTAACCCTAGGCCTAGACCGACCCCTACCCCTACCCCTACCCCTACCCCTAAACCAAACTGTAACCCTAAACTAAAACTGAACCCTAACCCTAACCCTAGCCCTAGCTCTAGTTCTACCCCTAGCCCTAACCCTTACCTTAGCCCTAGCCCTAACCCTAGACCTTACCCTAACTCAAAGCCTACCACTAACCCTAACACAAATCCTAACCATAACCGTAGCCCTAACCTTAATGCTAACCCTAGCCCTAACACTAACCAGAACCCTCAACCTAACCCTAGCACTCACCCTATACCTAACCCGAACCCTAACCCTAACCCTAACCCTAACCTAAGCCGTAACCCTAGCCCTAACCCTAGCCCTATCCGTAGCCCTAGCCCTAGCCCTAACCCTAGCCCTAGCCCTAACCCTAGACCTTACCCTAACTCAAAGCCTACCACTAACCCTAACACAAACCCTAACCATAACCGTAGCCCTAACCCTAATGCTAACCCTAGCCCTAACACTAACCAGAACCCTCACCCTAGCCCTAGCCCTAGCCCTAACCCTAGCCCTAGCCCGAACCCTAAGCCTAAGCCTAAGCCTAACCCTAACCCTAACCCTAACCCTAACCCTAGCCCAAAGCGTCACCCTAACGATAACCCTAACCCTAGAGCTAACCCTAACCCTAACCCTAACCCTAAACATCACCCTAGCCCTAACCCTAACCCTAACCCTTACCCTAACCCTAACCCTAACCCAAACAGTATCCCTAACCCTAAGCATAACCCTAGGCTTAGCCCTAACCCTCTCACTTACAATAACCCTAACCCTAACCCTAGCCCCAACCCTGACCCTAGCCCTAACCCTAACCCAACCCCTACCACTAACCCTAACCCTAACCCAAACCCTAACCCTAACCGTAACCCTAACCATAACCCGAGCCCTAAACCTAACCCTATCCCTAACCCTAAACGTAACCCTAGCGCTAACCCTAACGCTAACCCTAACCCTAAACCTAACCTTAGCCCTAATTCTAACCCTAGGCCTAGCCCTAACCCTAGCCCTAGCCCTACCCTAGCCCTACCCCTAACTCAAACTGTAACCCTAAACTGAACCTGAACCCTAACGCTAGCCCTAACTCTAGCTCTAACGCATGTCCTAACCGTTACCCTAGCCCTAGCCCTAGCGCTAACACGAGCCCTAGCCCTAATCCTAACCCTAACCCTAACCCAAACCCTAACCCAAACCCTAGCCCTAACCCTAACCCAAAGCCTACCACTAAACCTAACCAAAACCCTAACCATAATCATAAACCTAACCCTAACCCTAGCCCTCACCCTAATGATAACCCTAGCCCTAACCCTAACCCTAAAACTAACCCTCACCCCTAACCTAGCCCTCACCCTCACCCTAACTCTACTCCTAACCCTAAACCTCACCGAACCCTAACCCTAGCCATAACGCTAGCCCTAACCGTAGCCCTAGCCCTAGCCCTAACCCTAACCCTAACCCTAACCCTAAACCTAAACCTAACTCTAACGCTAACGCTAACGCCAGCCCTAACCCTAATGCTAACCCTAGCCGTAACCCTCACCCTCACCCTAACCATAGCCCTCACACTGACCCTAACCCTAACCGTAACAATAGCCCTTGACCTAACCCTTGCCCTAGCCCTATCCCTATCCCTAGTCCTAGCCCTAGCCCTATCCCTATCCCTGTCCCTATCCCTAGTCCTAGCCCTAGCCCTAGCCCTAACCCTAGCCCTAGCCCTAACCCTAACCCTAACCCTAACCCTAAACATAACCCAAGCCCTAACCCTAGCCGAAGCCCTAACCCCACCCTAACCCTAACCCGAACTCTAGCCCTAACCCGAACCATAGCCCTAACCCTAACCCTAACCCTAGCCCTAGCCCTAGGCCTAGCCCTAGCCCTATACCTAGCCCTAGCCCGAGCCTTAACCCTAAACCTAACCCTAGCCCAGACCCTATCCCTAAACCTATCCCTAACCCTAACCCAAACCCTAACCCAAACCCTAGCCCTAACCCTAACCCAAAGCCTACCACTAAACCTAACCAAAACCCTAACCATAATCATAAACCTAACCCTAACCCTAGCAGTAACCCTAATGATAACCCTAGCCGTAACCCTCACCCTCACCCTAACCATAGCCCTCACACTGACCCTAAACTTAACCGTAACAATAGCCCTTGACCTAACCCTTGCCCTAGCCCTATCCCTATCCCTAGCCCTAGTCCTATCCCTATCCCTATCCCTATCCCTAGTCCTATCCCTAGCCCTAACCCTAACCCAAGCCCAAACCCTAGCCGTAGCCCTAACCCCACCCTAACCCTAACCCGAACCCTAGCCCTAACCCTAACACTAACCCTAGCCCTAGCCCTAGCCCTATCCCTATCCCTATCCCTATCCCTATCCCTAGCCCTAGCCCGAGCCTTAACCCTAAACCTAACCCTAGCCCAGACCCTATCCCTAAACCTATCCCTACCCCTAAACCTAACCCTAGCCCTAGCCCTAACCCCAACCCTAACCCTAGTCCTAGCGCTAACCCTAACGCTAACCCTAACCCTAGCCCTAGCCCTAGCTTTAACCCTAGCCTTAGCCCTAAACCTAACCCCAACCCCAACCCTAACCCTAACCCAAACCATAAACCTACCCCAAACCCTAACCCTAACCCTAACCCGAACCGAACCCGAACTCAAACCCTAACCCCAACCCCAACCACAACACAACACCAACCGCAACCACAACCGTAAACCTAATCCTAACCCTAACCCTAACCCTAACCTCTACCCCAACCCTAGCCCTAACTCTAACCCTAACCCTAACCCTAACCGTAACCCTAACCGTAACCCCAAACCTAACCCTAGCCCTAGCCCTAACATTAACCCTAACCCTAGCCCTAACCCTAGACCTTACCCTAACCCAAAGCCTACCACTAACACTAATACAAACCCTAACCATAACCGTTGCCCTAACCCTAATGCTTACCCTAGCCCTAACACTAACCAGAACCCTCACCCTAACCCTAGCCCTCACCCTATACCTAACCTTAACCCTAACCCTTGCCCTAGCCCAAGACCTAGCCATAGCCCTAACCCTAACACTAGCCCTAGCCTTAGACCTAACCCTTGTCCGAACTCTAACCCTAACCATAGCCCTTGCCCTAACCCTTGCCCTAGCCCTAGCCCTAGCCCTAACCCTAACCCTAACCCAAGCCCTACCCCTAGCCCTAACCCTAGCCCTAACCGTAGCCCTAGCAGTAACCCTAGCCCTAGCCCGAACACTAACCCTAACCCAAACCCTAACCCTAACCCTAACTCTAACCTTAACCCTAACCCTAACCCTAACCCTAACCCTAACCCTCGACCTCACCCTAGCCCTAACCCTAATCCTAACGCTAACCATAACCCTAACCCTAACAAAAAAACATATCCCTAAACCTAAATCTCACCCTAACACTAGCCTTAGCCCTAACCCTCTCACTAACTGTAACCCTAACCCTAATCCTAGCCTAAACTCTATACCTAGCACTAACCCTAACCCAACACCTACCACTAACCCTAACCCTAACGCTAACCCAAACCCTAACCAGAACCAGAACCGTAACCCTAACCCTAACCCGAGCCCTAAACCTAACCCTAGCCCTAACCCTAACCCTAAGCCTAACCCTAGCGCTAACCCTAACCCTAACCCTAAACCTAACTATAGCCTTAACCCAAACCCTAGGCCTAGACCTACCCCTACCCCTACCCCTACCCCTAAACCAAACTGTAACCCTAAACTAAAACTGAACCCTAACCCTAACCCTAGCCCTAGCTCTAGTTCTAAACCTAGCCCTAACCCTGACCCTAGCCCTAGCCCTAACCCTAGACCTTACCCTAACTCAAAGCCTACCACTAACCCTAACACAAACCCTAACCATAACCGTAGCCCTAACCCTAATGCTAACCCTAGCCCTAACACTAACCAGAACCCTCACCCTAACCCTAGCCCTCAACCTATACCTAACCCGAACCCTAACCCTAACCCTAACCTAAGCCCTAACCCTAGCCCTAACCCTAGCCCTATCCGTAGCCCTAGCCCTAGCCCTAACCCTAACCCTAGCCCTAGCCCTAACCCTAACCCTAACACTAATTCTAACCCTATCCGGAACCCGAACCCAAACTCAAACCCTAACCCCAACCCCAACCACAACACGACACCAACCACAACCCCAACCGTAACCCTCACCCTAACCTCCAGCCCAACCCCAGCCCTAACCCTAACCCTAACCCTAAACCTAACCCTAGCCCTAACCCTAACTCTAACCCAAATCCTAAACCTAACCCAAACCCTAACCCTAGCCATAACCCTAACCCTAACCTTAGCCCAAACCCTAACCCTAGACCTAACCCTAACCCAAAGCCTACCACAAACCCTAACCCAAACCCTAACCATAACCATAGCCCTAACCCTGACCCTAACCGTAGCCCTAACCCTAATGCTAACCCTAGCCCTAACACTAACCCTAACCCTCACCCTAACCCTAGCCCTCACCCTAACCCTGACCCTAACCCTAACCCTAACCATAACCCTAACCATAGCCCTTGCCGTAACCCTTGCCGTAGCCCTAACCCTAGCCCTAACCCTAGTCGTAACCATAGCCCTAGCCCTAACCCTAGCCCTAGCCCGAACCCTAACCCTAACCCTAACACTAACCCTAACCCTAACCCTAACCCTAACCCTAACCCTAACCCTAACCATAACCCTAACCCTAACCCTAGACCTAACCCTAACCCTAACCCTAACCCTAACCCTAGCCCTAACCCTAAGCCTAACCCAAACCATATCCCTAAACCTAAGCCTAACCCTAACACTAGCCTTAGCCCTAACCCTCTCACTAACTGTAACCTAACCCTAATCATAGCCTAAACTCTATCCCTATCCCTAACCCTAACCCAACACCTACCACTAACCGTAACGCTAACCCAAACCCTAACCAGAACCAGAACCGTAACCCAAAACCTAACCCGAGCCCTAAACCTAACCCTAGCCCTAACCCTAACCCTAAGCCTAACCCTAGCGCTAACCCTAACCCTAACCCTAAACCTAACTATAGCCTTAACCCTAACCCTAGGCCTAGACCTAACCCTACCCCTACCCCTACCCCTAAACCAAACTGTAACCCTAAACTGAAACTGAACCCTAACCCTAACCCTAGCCTAGCTCAAGTTCTAAACCTAGCCCTAACCCTTACCCTAGCCCTAGCCCTAACCCTAGACCTTACCCTAACCCAAAGCCTACCACTAACCCTAATACCAACCCTAACCATAACCGTAGCCCTAACCCTAATGCTTACCCTAGCCCTAACACTAACCAGAACCCTCACCCTAACCCTAGCCCTCACCCTATACCTAACCCTAACCCTAACCTTAACCCTTGCCCTAGCCATAGCCCTAACCCTAACACTAGCCCTAGCCTTAGCCCTAACCCTTGTCCGAGCCCTAACCCTAACCATAGCCGTAACCCTAACCCTTTCCTAATCCTACCCCTACCCCTACCCCTAACCCTAACCGTAGCCCTGACCCTAATGCTAACCCTGGCCCTAACACTAACCCTAACCCTCACGCTAACCCTAGTCCTGACCCTCACCCTAACCCCAACCATAACCCTAACCCGAACTCTAACCCTAATCATAGTCCTTGCCCTAACCCTTGCCCTAGCCCTAGCCCTAGCCCTAGCCCTAACCCTCACCCTAACCCTAACCCTAACCCTAACCCTAACCCTAACCCTAAACCTAAACATAGCCCTTGCCCTAACCCTTGCCCTAGCCCTAGCCCTAGCCCTAACCCTAACCCCAACCCAAGCCCTAACCCTAGCCCTAACCCTAGCCCTAACCGTAGCCCTAGCATTAACCCTAGCCCTAGCCCGAACACTAACCCTAACCCTAACCCAAACCCTAACCCTAACCCTAACCCTAACCTTAACCCTAACCCTAACCCTAACCCTAACCCTAACCCTCGACCTAACCCTAGCCCTAACCCTAATCCTAACGCTAACCATAACCCTAACCCTAACAAAAAACCATATTCCTAAACCTAAATCTCACCCTAACACTAGCCTTAGCCCTAACCCTCTCACTAACTGTAACCCTAACCCTAATCCTAGCCCTAGCCCGAACCCTAACCCTAACCCTAAACCTAACCCTAACCCTAGCCCAAAGCGTCACCCTAACGATAACCCTAACCCTAGCCCTAGCCCTAACCCTAGCCCTAGCCCGAACCCTAACCCTAACCCTAAACCTAACCCTAACCCTAGCCCAAAGCGTCACCCTAACGATAACCCTAACCCTAGACCTAACCCTAACCCTAACCCTAACCCTAAACCTCACCCTAGCCCTAACCCTAACCCAAACCCTTACCCTAACCCTAACCCTAACCCTAACCCAAACAGTATCCCTAACCCTAAGCATAACCCTAGGCTTAGCCCTAACCCTCTCACTTACAATAACCCTAACCCTAACCCTAGCCCCAACCCTGACCCTAGCCCTAACCCTAACCCAACCCCTACCACTAACCCTAACCCTAACCATAACCGTAACCCTAACCCTAACCCGAGCCCTAAACTTAACCCTATCCCTAACCCTAAACGTAACCCTAGCGCTAACCCTAACGCTAAGCCTAAGCCTAAACCTAACCTTAGCCCTAATTCTAACCCTAGGCCTAGCCCTAACCCTAGCCCTAGCCCTACCCTACCCCTACCCCTAACTCAAACTGTAACCCTAAACTGAACCTGAACCCTAACGCTAGCCCTAAATCTAGCTCTAACGCATGTCCTAACCATTAACCTAGCCCTAGCCCTAGCCCTAACACTAGCCCTAGCCCTAATCCTAACCCTAACCCTAACCCAAACCCTAACCCAAACCCTAGCCCTAACCCTAACCCAAAGCCTACCACTAAACCTAACCAAAACCCTAACCATAATCATAAACCTAACCCTAACCCTAGCCCTAACCCTAATGATAACCCTAGCCCTAACCCAAACCCTAAAACTAACCCTCACCCTAAACCTAGCCCTCACCCTAACCCTAACTCTACTCCTAACCCTAAACCTCACCGAACCCTAACCCTAGCCATAACGCTAGCCCTAACCGTAGCTCTAGCCCTAGCCCTAACCCTAACCCTAACCCTAACCCTAACCCTAAACCTAAACCTAACTCTAACGCTAACGCCAGCCCTAACCCTAATGCTAACCCTAGCCGTAACCCTCATCCTCACCATCACCCTAACCATAGCCCTCACACTGACCCTAACCCTAACTGTAACAATAGCCCTCGACCTAACCCTAGCCCTAACCCTAATCCTAACGCTAACCATAACCCTAACCCTAACAAAAAAACATATCCCTAAACCTAAATCTCACCCTAACACTAGCCTTAGCCCTAACCCTCTCACTAACTGTAACCCTAACCCTAATCCTAGCCTAAACTCTATCCCTAGCCCTAACCCTAACCCAACACCTACCACTAACCCTAACCCTAACGCTAACCCAAACCCTAACCAGAACCAGAACCAGAACCGTAACCCTAACCCTAACCCGAGTCCTAAACTTAACCCTAGCCCTAACCCTAACCCTAAGCCTAACCCTAGCGCTAACCCTAACCCTAACCCTAAACCTAACTATACCCTTAACCCAAACCCTAGGCCTAGACCTACCCCTACCCCTACCCCTACTCCTAAACCAAACTGTAACCCTAAACTAAAACTGAACCCTAACCCTAACCCTAGCCCTAGCTCTAGTTCTAAACCTAGCCCTAACCCTGACACTAGCCCTAGCCCTAACCCTAGACCTTACCCTAACTCAAAGCCTACCACTAACCCTAACACGAACCCTAACCATAACCGTAGCCCTAACCCTAATGCTAACCCTAGCCCTAACACTAACCAGAACCCTCACCCTAACCCTAGCCCTCACCCTATACCTAACCCGAACCATAAACCTAACCCTAACCCTAACCCTAACCTAAGACCTAACCCTAGCCCTAACCCTAGCCCTATCCGTAGCCCTAGCCCTAGCCCTAACCCTAGCCCTAGCCCGAACCCGAACCCTAACCCTAACCCTAACCCTAACCCTAGCCCAAAGCGTCACCCTAACGATAACCCTAACCCTAGACCTAACCCTAACCCTAGCCCTAACCCTAACCCTAACCCTAACCCTAACCCTAACCCTAACCCTAACCCTTACCCTAACCCTAACCCTAACCCTAATCCTAACCGAAACAGTATCCCTAACCCTAACCATAACCCTAGGCTTAGCCCTAAGCCTCTCACTTACAATAACCCTAACCCTAACCCTAGCCCCAACCCTGACCCTAGCCCTAACCCTAACCCAACCCCTACCACTAACCCTAACCCTAACCCAAACCCTAACCATAACCGTAACCCTAACCCTAACCCGAGCCCTAAACCTAACGCTATCCCTAACCCTAAACGTAACCCTAGCGCTAACCCTAACGCTAACCCTAACCCTAAACCTAACCTTAGCCCTAATTCTAACCCTAGGCCTAGCCCTAACCCTAGCCCTAGCCCTACCCTACCCCTACCCCTAACTCAAACTGTAACCCTAAACTGAACCTGAACCCTAACGCTAGCCCTAAATCTAGCTCTAACGCATGTCCTGACAGTTACCCAGCCCTAGCCCTAGCCCTAAGACTAGCCCTAGCCCTAATCATAACCCTAACCCTAACCCTAACCCTAACCCAAGCCCAAACCCTAGCCGTAGCCCTAACCCCACCCTAACCCTAACCCGAACCCTAGCCCTAACCCGAACCCTAGCCCTAACCGTAACGCTAACCCTAGCCCTAGACCTAGCCCTAGCCCTATCCCTAGCCCTAGCCTGAGCCGTAACCCTAAACCTAACCCTAGCCCAGACCCTATCCCTAAACCTATCCCTACCCCTAAACCTAACCCTAGCCCTAACCCTAACCCTAACCCTAACCCTACCCCTACCCCTAACCCTAGCCCTAGCACTAACCCTAACCCTAACCCTACCCCTACCCCTAACCCTAGCCCTAGCGCTAACCCTAACGCTAACCCTAACCCTAGCCCTAGTCCTAGCTTTAACCCTAGCCCTAGCCCTAGCCCTAGCCCTAGCCCTAAACCTAACCCCAACCCCAACCCCAACCCTAACCCTAACCCTAACCCTAACCCGAACCCGAACTCAAACCCTAACCCCAACCCCAACCACAACACCAACCGCAACCACAACCGTAACCCTAAGCCTAACCCTAACCCTAACCCTAACCTCAACCACAACCCTAGCCCTAACTCTAACCCTAACCCTAACCCTAACCCTAACCCAAACCCTAACCCAAACCCTAGCCCTAACCCTAACCCAAAGCCTACCACTAAACCTAACCAAAACCCTAACCATAATCATAAACCTAACCCTAACCCTAGCCCTAATCCTAATGATAACCCTAGCCCTAACCCTAACCCTAAAACTAACCCTCACCCTAAACCTAGGCCTCACCCTAACCCCAACCCTAACCCTAACCCTCACCAAGCCCTAACCCTAGCCCTAAGCCTAGCCCTAACCGTAGCCCTAGCCCCAGCCCTAACCCTAACCCTAACCCTTGCCCTAGCCCTAGCCCTAGCCCTAGCCCTAACCCTAACCCAAGCCCTAACCCTAGCCCTAACCCTAGCCCTAACCATAGACCTTACCCTAACTCAAAGCCTACCACTAACCCTAACACAAACCCTAACCATAACCGTAGACCTAACCCTAATGCTAACCCTAACCCTAGCCCTAACACTAACCAGAACCCTCACCCTAACCCTAGCCCTCACCCTATACCTAACCCTCACCCTAAACCTTAACCCTAACCCTAACCCTAACCTAAGCCCTAACCCTAGCCCTAACGCTAGCCCTATACGTAGCCCTAGCCCTAGCCCTAGCCCTAACCCTAGCCCTAGCCCGAACCCGAACCCGAACCCGAACCCTAACCCTAACCCTAACCCTAACCCTAGCCCAAAGTGTCACCCTAACGATAACCCTAACCCTAGACCTAACCCTAACCCTAACCCTAAACCTCACCCTAGCCCTAACCCTAACCCTAACCCTAACCCTAACTCTAACCCTAAGCATAGCCCTTGCCCTAACCCTTGCCCTAGCCCTAGCCCTAGCCCTAACCCTAACCCAAGCCCTAACCCTAGCCCTAACCCTAGCCCTAACCTTAGCCCTAACTGTAGCCCTAGCAGTAACCCTAGCCCTAGCCCGAACACTAACCCTAACCCTAACACAAACCCTAACCCTAACCCTAACTCTAACCTTAACCCTAACCCTAACCCTAACCTTAACCCTAACCCTAACCCTCGACCTAACCCTAGCCCTAACCCTAATCCTAACGCTAACCATAACCCTAACCCTAACAAAAAACCGTATCCCTAAACCTAAATCTCACCCTAACACTAGCCTTAGCCCTAACCCTCTCACTAACTGTAACCTAACCCTAATCCTAGCCTAAACTCTATCCCTAGCCCTAACCCTAACCCAACACCTACCACTAACCGTAACGCTAACCCAAACCCTAACCAGAACCAGAACCGTAACCCTAAACCTAACCCGAGCCCTAAACCTAACCCTAGCCCTAACCCTAACCCTAAGCCTAACCCTAGCGCTAACCCTAACCCTAACCCTAAACCTAACTATAGCCTTAACCCTAACCCTAGGCCTAGACCTAACCCTACCCCTACCCCTAAACCAAACTGTAACCCTAAACTGAAACTGAACCCTAACCCTAACCCTAGCCCTAGCTCTAGTTCTAAACCTAGCCCTAAACCTTACCCTAGCCCTAGCCCTAACCCTAGACCTTACCCTAACCCAAAGCCTACCACTAACCCTAATACAAACCCTCGCCCTAACCGTAGCCCTCACCCTATACCTAACCCTAACCCTAACCCTAACCCTTGCCCTAGCCCAAGCCCTAGCCATAGCCCTAACCCTAACACTAGCCCTAGCCTTAGCCCTAACCCTTGTCCGAGCCCTAACCCTAACCATAGCCGTAACCCTAACCCTACCCTAATCCTACCCCTACCCCTTCCCATAACCCTAACCGTAGCCCTGACCCTAATGCTAACCCTGGCCCTAACACTAACCCTAACCCTCACCCTAACCCTAGTCCTGACCCTCACCCTAACCCCAACCGTAACCCTAACCCGATCTCTAACCCTAACCATAGCCCTTGCCCTAACCCTTGCCCTAGCCCTAGCCCTAGCCCGAGCCCTAACCCTCACCCTAACCCTAACCCTAACCCTAACCCTAACCATAGCCCTTGCCCTAACCCTTGCCCTAGCCCTAGCCCTAGCCCTAACCCTAACCCTAACCCAAGCCCTACCCCTAGCCCTAACCCTAGCCCTTACCATAGCCCTAGCAGTAACCCTAGCCCTAGCCTGAACACTAACCCTAACCCAAACCCTAACCCTAACCCTAACCCTAACTCTAACCTTAACCCTAACCCTAACCCTAACCCTAACCCTAACCCTAACCCTAACCCTCGACCTAACCCTAGCCCTAACCCTAATCCTAACGCTAACCATAACCCTAACCCTAACAAAAAACCATATCCCTAAACCTAACTCTCACCCTAACACTAGCCTAAGCCCTAACCCTCTCACTAACTGTAACCCTAACCCTAATCCTAGCCTAAACTCTATCCCTAGCCCTAACCCTAACCCAACACCTACCACTAACCCTAACGCTAACCCAAACCCTAACCGGAACCAGAACCGTAACCCTAACCCTAACCCGAGCCCTAAACCTAACCCTAGCCCTAACCCTAACCCTAAGCCTAACCCTAGCGCTAACCCTAACCCTAACCCTAAACCTAACTATAGCCTTAACCCAAACCCTAGGCCTAGACCTAACCCTACCCCTACCCCTACCCCTAAACCAAACTGTAACCCTAAACTAAAACTGAACCCTAACCCTAACCCTAGCCCTAGCTCTAGTTCTAAACCTAGCCCTAGCCCTAACCCTAGACCTTACCCTAACTCAAAGCCTACCACTAACCCTAACACAAACCCAAACGATAACCGTAGACCTAACCCTCATGCTAACCCTAGCCCTAACACTAACCAGAACCCTCACCCTAACCCTAGCCCTCACCCTATACCTAACCCTAACCCTAAACCTAACCCTTGCCCTAGCCCAAGCCCTAGCCATAGCCCTAACCCTAACACTAGCCCTAGCCTTAACCCTAACCCTTATCCGAGCCCTAACCCTAACCATAGCCATAACCCTAACCCTACCCTAATCCTACCCCGACCCCTTCCCATAACCCTAACCGTAGCCCTGACCCTAATGCTAACCCTGCCCCTAACACTAACCCTAACCCTCACCCTAACCCTAGTCCTGACCCTCACCCTAACCCCAACCGTAACCCTAACCCGATCTCTAACCCTAATCATAGCCCTTGCCCTAACCCTTGCCCTAACCCTTGCCCTAGACCTAGCCCTAGACCTAGCCCTAACCCTCACCCTAACCCTCACCCTAACCCTAACCCTAACCATAGCCCTTGCCCTAACCCTTGCCCTAGCCCTAGCCCTAGACCTAAAACTAACCCTAACCCAAGCCCTAACCCTAGCCCTAACCCTAGCCCTAACCGTAGCCCTAGCAGTAACCCTAGCCCTAGCCCGAACACTAACCCTAACCCTAACCCAAACCCTAACGCTAACCCTAACTCTAACCTTAACCCTAACACTAACCCTAACCCTAACCCTAACCCTAACCCTAACCCTAACCCTCGACCTAACCCTAACACTAACCCTAATCCTAACGCTAACCATAACCCTAAACCTAACAAAAAAACATATCCCTAAACCTAAATCTCACCCTAACACTAGGCTTAGCCCTAACCCTCTCACTAACTGTAACCCTAACCCTAATCCTAGCCTAAACTCTATCCCTAGCCCTAACCCTAACCCAACACCTACCACTAACCCTAACGCTAACCCAAACCCTAACCAGAACCGTAACCCTAACCCTAACCCGAGCCCTAAACCTAACCCTAGCCCTAACCCTAACCCTAAGCCTAACCCTAGCGCTAACCCTAACCCTAACCCTAAACCTAAATTTAGCCTTAACCCTAACCCTAGGCCTAGACCTACCCCTACCCCTACCCCTACCCCTACCCATAAACCAAACTGTAACCCTAAACTAAAACTGAACCCTAACCCTAACCTTAGCCCTAGCTCTAGTTCTACCCCTAGCCCTAACCCTTAACCTAGCCCTAGCCCTAACCCTAGACCTTACCCTAACTCAAAGCCTACCACTAACCCTAACACAAATCCTAACCATAACCGTAGCCCTAACCTTAATGCTAACCCTAGCCCTAACACTAACCAGAACCCTCAACCTAACCCTAGCCCTCACCCTATACCTAACCCGAACCATAAACCTAACCCTAACCCTAACCCTAACCTAAGACCTAACTCTAGCCCTAACCCTAGCCCTATCCGTAGCCCTAGCCCTAGCCCTAACCCTAGCCCTAGCCGGAACCCGAACCCGAACCCGAACCCGAACCCTAACCCTAACCCTAACCCTAACCCTAACCCTAGCCCAAAGCGTCACCCTAACGATAACCCTAACCCTAGACCTAACCCTAACCCTAACCCTAACCCTAAACCTCACCCTAGCCCTAACCCTAACCCTAACCCTAACCCTTACCCTAACCCTAACCCTAACCCTAATCCTAACCGAAACAGTATCCCTAACCCTAACCATAACCCTAGGCTTAGCCCTAAGCCTCTCACTTACAATAACCCTAACCCTAACCCTAGCCCCAACCCTGACCCTAGCCCTAACCCTAACCCAACCCCTACCACTAACCCTAACCCTAACCCAAACCCTAACCATAACCGTAACCCTAACCCTAACCCGAGCCCTAAACCTAACGCTATCCCTAACCCTAAACGTAACCCTAGCGCTAACCCTAACGCTAACCCTAACCCTAAACCTAACCTTAGCCCTAATTCTAACCCTAGGCCTAGCCCTAACCCTAGCCCTAGCCCTACCCTACCCCTACCCCTAACTCAAACTGTAACCCTAAACTGAACCTGAACCCTAACGCTAGCCCTAAATCTAGCTCTAACGCATGTCCTAACAGTTACCCAGCCCTAGCCCTAGCCCTAAGACTAGCCCTAGCCCTAATCCTAACCCTAACCCTAACCCTAACCCTAACCCAAGCCCTAACCCTAGCCGTAGCCCTAACCCCACCCTAACCCTAACCCGAACCCTAGCCCTAACCCGAACCCTAGCCCTAACCGTAACGCTAACCCTAGCCCTAGACCTAGCCCTAGCCCTATCCCTAGCCCTAGCCCGAGCCGTAACCCTAAACCTAACCCTAGCCCAGACCCTATCCCTAAACCTATCCCTACCCCTAAACCTAACCCTAGCCCTAACCCTAACCCTAACCCTAACCCTACCCCTACCCCTAACCCTAGCCCTAGCACTAACCCTAACCCTAACCCTACCCCTAACCCTAACCCTAGCCCTAGCGCTAACCCTAACGCTAACCCTAACCCTAGCCCTAGTCCTAGCTTTAACCCTAGCCCTAGCCCTAGCCCTAGCCCTAAACCTAACCCCAACCCCAACCCTAACCCTAACCCTAACCCTAACCCGAACCCGAACTCAAACCCTAACCCCAACCCCAACCACAACACCAACCGCAACCACAACCGTAACCCTAAGCCTAACCCTAACCCTAACCCTAACCTCAACCACAACCCTAGCCCTAACTCTAACCCTAACCCTAACCCTAACCCTAACCGTAACCCCAAACCTAACCCTAGCCCTAGCCCTAACATTAACCCTAACCCTAGCCATAGCCTTAATCCTCACCCTAACCCTAACCCAAACCCTAACCCAAACCCTAGCCCTAACCCTAACCCAAAGCCTACCACTAAACCTAACCAAAACCCTAACCATAATCATAAACCTAACCCTAACCCTAGCCCTAATCCTAATGATAACCCTAGCCCTAACCCTAACCCTAAAACTAACCCTCACCCTAAACCTAGGCCTCACCCTAACCCCAACCCTAACCCTAACACTCACCAAGCCCTAACCCTAGCCCTAAGCCTAGCCCTAACCGTAGCCCTAGCCCCAGCCCTAACCCTAACCCTAACCCTTGCCCTAGCCCTAGCCCTAGCCCTAGCCCTAACCCTAACCCTAACCCAAGCCCTAACCCTAGCCCTAACCCTAGCCCTAACCCTAGACCTTACCCTAACTCAAAGCCTACCACTAACCCTAACACAAACCCTAACCATAACCGTAGACCTAACCCTAATGCTAACCCTAACCCTAGCCCTAACACTAACCAGAACCCTCACCCTAACCCTAGCCCTCACCCTATACCTAACCCGAACCCTAAACCTTAACCCTAACCCTAACCCTAACCTAAGCCCTAACCCTAGCCCTAACGCTAGCCCTATACGTAGCCCTAGCCCTAGCCCTAGACCTAACCCTAGCCCTAGCCCGAACCCGAACCCGAACCCTAACCCTAACCCTAACCCTAACCCTAGCCCAAAGTGTCACCCTAACGATAACCCTAACCCTAGACCTAACCCTAACCCTAACCCTAAACCTCACCCTAGCCCTAACCCTAACCCTAACCCTAACCCTAACTCTAACCCTAAGCATAGCCCTTGCCCTAACCCTTGCCCTAGCCCTAGCCCTAACCCTCACCCTAACCCTAACCCTAACCCTAACCCTAACCCTAACCATAGCCCTTGCCTAACCCTTGCCCTAGCCCTAGCCCTAGCCCTAACCCTAACCCAAGCCCTAACCCTAGCCCTAACCCTAGCCCTAACCTTAGCCCTAACTGTAGCCCTAGCAGTAACCCTAGCCCTAGCCCGAACACTAACCCTAACCCTAACACAAACCCTAACCCTAACCCTAACTCTAACCTTAACCCTAACCCTAACCTTAACCCTAACCCTAACCCTAACCCTCGACCTAACCCTAGCCCTAACCCTAATCCTAACGCTAACCATAACCCTAACCCTAACAAAAAACCGTATCCCTAAACCTAAATCTCACCCTAACACTAGCCTTAGCCCTAACCCTCTCACTAACTGTAACCTAACCCTAATCCTAGCCTAAACTCTATCCCTAGCCCTAACCCTAACCCAACACCTACCACTAACCGTAACGCTAACCCAAACCCTAACCAGAACCAGAACCGTAACCCTAAACCTAACCCGAGCCCTAAACCTAACCCTAGCCCTAACCCTAACCCTAAGCCTAACCCTAGCGCTAACCCTAACCCTAACCCTAAACCTAACTATAGCCTTAACCCTAACCCTAGGCCTAGACCTACCCCTACCCCTACCCCTAAACCAAACTGTAACCCTAAACTGAAACTGAACCCTAACCCTAACCCTAGCCCTAGCTCTAGTTCTAAACCTAGCCCTAAACCTTACCCTAGCCCTAGCCCTAACCCTAGACCTTACCCTAACCCAAAGCCTACCACTAACCCTAATACAAACCCTCGCCCTAACCGTAGCCCTCACCCTATACCTAACCCTAACCCTAACCCTAACCCTTGCCCTAGCCCAAGCCCTAGCCATAGCCCTAACCCTAACACTAGCCCTAGCCTTAGCCCTAACCCTTGTCCGAGCCCTAACCCTAACCATAGCCGTAACCCTAACCCTACCCTAATCCTACCCCTACCCCTTCCCATAACCCTAACCGTAGCCCTGACCCTAATGCTAACCCTGGCCCTAACACTAACCCTAACCCTCACCCTAACCCTAGTCCTGACCCTCACCCTAACCCCAACCGTAACCCTAACCCGATCTCTAACCCTAACCATAGCCCTTGCCCTAACCCTTGCCCTAGCCCTAGCCCTAGCCCGAGCCCTAACCCTCACCCTAACCCTAACCCTAACCCTAACCCTAACCCTAACCATAGCCCTTGCCCTAACCCTTGCCCTAGCCCTAGCCCTAGCCCTAACCCTAACCCTAACCCAAGCCCTACCCCTAGCCCTAACCCTAGCCCTTACCATAGCCCTAGCAGTAACCCTAGCCCTAGCCTGAACACTAACCCTAACCCAAACCCTAACCCTAACCCTAACCCTAACTCTAACCTTAACCCTAACCCTAACCCTAACCCTAACCCTAACCCTAACCCTCGACCTAACCCTAGCCCTAACCCTAATCCTAACGCTAGCCTTAACCCTAACCCTAACAAAAAACCATATCCCTAAACCTAACTCTCACCCTAAAACTAGCCTTAGCCCTAACCCTCTCACTAACTGTAACCCTAACCCTAATCCTAGCCTAAACTCTATCCCTAGCCCTAACCCTAACCGAACACCTACCACTAACCCTAACGCTAACCCAAACCCTAACCGGAACCAGAACCGTAACCCTAACCCTAACCCGAGCCCTAAACCTAACCCTAGCCCTAACCCTAACCCTAAGCCTAACCCTAGCGCTAACCCTAACCCTAACCCTAAACCTAACTATAGCCTGAAACCCAAACCCTAGGCCTAGACCTAACCCTACCCCTACACCTACCCCTAAACCAAACTGTAACCCTAAACTAAAACTGAACCCTAACCCTAACCCTAGCCCTAGCTCTAGTTCTAAACCTAGCCCTAACCCTGACCCTAGCCCTAGCCCTAACCCTAGACCTTACCCTAACTCAAAGCCTACCACTAACCCTAACACAAACCCTAACGATAACCGTAGACCTAACCCTAATGCTAACCCTAGCCCTAACACTAACCAGAACCCTCACCCTAACCCTAGCCCTCACCCTATACCTAACCCTAACCCTAAACCTAACCCTTGCCCTAGCCCAAGCCCTAGCCATAGCCCTAACCCTAACACTAGCCCTAGCCTTAACCCTAACCCTTATCCGAGCCCTAACCCTAACCATAGCCATAACCCTAACCCTACCCTAATCCTACCCCGACCCCTTCCCATAACCCTAACCGTAGCCCTGACCCTAATGCTAACCCTGCCCCTAACACTAACCCTAACCCTCACCCTAACCCTAGTCCTGACCCTCACCCTAACCCCAACCGTAACCCTAACCCGATCTCTAACCCTAATCATAGCCCTTGCCCTAACCCTTGCCCTAACCCTTGCCCTAGCCCTAGCCCTAGCCCTAACCCTCACCCTAACCCTAACCCTAACCCTAACCCTAACCATAGCCCTTGCCCTAACCCTTGCCCTAGCCCTAGCCCTAGCCCTAAAACTAACCCTAACCCAAGCCCTAACCCTAGCCCTAACCCTAGCCCTAACCGTAGCCCTAGCAGTAACCCTAGCCCTAGCCCTAGCCCGAACACTAACCCTAACCCTAACCCTGACCCTAACCCTAACCCTCGACCTAACCCTAGCCCTAACCCTAATCCTAACGCTAACCATAACCCTAACCCTAACAAAAAAACATATCCCTAAACCTAAATCTCACCCTAACACTAGGCTTAGCCCTAACCCTCTCACTAACTGTAACCCTAACCCTAATCCTAGCCTAAACTCTATCCCTAGCCCTAACCCTAACCCAACACCTACCACTAACCCTAACGCTAACCCAAACCCTAACCAGAACCGTAACCCTAACCCTAACCCGAGCCCTAAACCTAACCCTAGCCCTAACCCTAACCCTAAGCCTAACCCTAGCGCTAACCCTAACCCTAACCCTAAACCTAACTTTAGCCTTAACCCTAACCCTAGGCCTAGACCTACCCCTACCCCTACCCCTACCCCTACCCATAAACCAAACTGTAACCCTAAACTAAAACTGAACCCTAACCCTAACCTTAGCCCTAGCTCTAGTTCTACCCCTAGCCCTAACCCTTACCCTAGCCCTAGCCCTAACCCTAGACCTTACCCTAACTCAAAGCCTACCACTAACCCTAACACAAATCCTAACCATAACCGTAGCCCTAACCTTAATGCTAACCCTAGCCCTAACACTAACCAGAACCCTCAACCTAACCCTAGCACTCACCCTATACCTAACCCGAACCCTAACCCTAACCCTAACCCTAACCTAAGCCCTAACCCTAGCCCTAACCCTAGCCCTATCCGTAGCCCTAGCCCTAGCCCTAACCCTAGCCCTAGCCCTAACCCTAGACCTTACCCTAACTCAAAGCCTACCACTAACCCTAACACAAACCCTAACCCTAACCCTAACCCTAATGCTAACCCTAGCCCTAACACTAACCAGAACCCTCACCCTAGCCCTAGCCCTAGCCCTAACCCTAGCCCTAGCCCGAACCCTAAGCCTAAGCCTAACCCTAACCCTAACCCTAACCCTAACCCTAACCCTAGCCCAAAGCGTCACCCTAACGATAACCCTAACCCTAGAGCTAACCCTAACCCTAACCCTAACCCTAAACATCACCCTAGCCCTAACCCTAACCCTAACCCTTACCCTAACCCTAACCCTAACCCAAACAGTATCCCTAACCCTAAGCATAACCCTAGGCTTAGCCCTAACCCTCTCACTTACAATAACCCTAACCCTAACCCTAGCCCCAACCCTGACCCTAGCCCTAACCCTAACCCAACCCCTACCACTAACCCTAACCCTAACCCAAACCCTAACCCTAACCGTAACCCTAACCATAACCCGAGCCCTAAACCTAACCCTATCCCTAACCCTAAACGTAACCCTAGCGCTAACCCTAACGCTAACCCTAACCCTAAACCTAACCTTAGCCCTAATTCTAACCCTAGGCCTAGCCCTAACCCTAGCCCTAGCCCTACCCTACCCCTACCCCTAACTCAAACTGTAACCCTAAACTGAACCTGAACCCTAACGCTAGCCCTAACTCTAGCTCTAACGCATGTCCTAACCGTTACCCTAGCCCTAGCCCTAGCGCTAACACGAGCCCTAGCCCTAATCCTAACCCTAACCCTAACCCAAACCCTAACCCAAACCCTAGCCCTAACCCTAACCCAAAGCCTACCACTAAACCTAACCAAAACCCTAACCATAATCATAAACCTAACCCTAACCCTAGCCCTCACCCTAATGATAACCCTAGCCCTAACCCTAACCCTAAAACTAACCCTCACCCCTAACCTAGCCCTCACCCTCACCCTAACTCTACTCCTAACCCTAAACCTCACCGAACCCTAACCCTAGCCATAACGCTAGCCCTAACCGTAGCCCTAGCCCTAGCCCTAACCCTAACCCTAACCCTAAACCTAAACCTAACTCTAACGCTAACGCTAACGCCAGCCCTAACCCTAATGCTAACCCTAGCCGTAACCCTCACCCTCACCCTCACCCTAACCATAGCCCTCACACTGACCCTAACCCTAACCGTAACAATAGCCCTTGACCTAACCCTTGCCCTAGCCCTATCCCTATCCCTAGTCCTAGCCCTAGCCCTATCCCTATCCCTGTCCCTATCCCTAGTCCTAGCCCTAGCCCTAACCCTAGCCCTAGCCCTAACCCTAACCCTAACCCTAACCCTAAACATAACCCAAGCCCTAACCCTAGCCGTAGCCCTAACCCCACCCTAACCCTAACCCGAACTCTAGCCCTAACCCGAACCATAGCCCTAACCCTAACCCTAACCCTAGCCCTAGCCCTAGCCCTAGCCCTAGCCCTATACCTAGCCCTAGCCCGAGCCTTAACCCTAAACCTAACCCTAGCCCAGACCCTATCCCTAAACCTATCCCTACCCCTACACCTAACCCTATCCCTAACCCTAAACGTAACCCTAGCGCTAACCCTAGCGCTAACCCTAACCCTAAACCTAACCTTAGCCCTAATTCTAACCCTAGGCCTAGCCCTAACCCTAGCCCTAGCCCTACCCTACCCCTACCCCTAACTCAAACTGTAACCCTAAACTGAACCTAAACCCTAACGCTAGCCCTAACTCTAGCTCTAACGCATGTCCTAACCGTTACCCTAGCCCTAGTCCTAACACTAGCCCTAGCCCTAATCCTAACCCTAACCCTAACCCAAACCCTAACCCAAACCCTAGCCCTAACCCTAACCCAAAGCCTACCACTAAACCTAACCAAAACCCTAACCATAATCATAAACCTAACCCTAACCCTAGCCCTAACCCTAATGATAACCCTAGCCCTAACCCTAACCCTAAAACTAACCCTCACCCTAAACCTAGCCCTCACCCTAACCCTAACTCTACTCCTAACCCTAAACCTCACCAAACCCTAACCCTAGCCATAACGCAAGCCCTAACCGTAGGCCTAGCCCTAGCCCTAACCCTAACCCTAACCCTAAACCTAAACCTAACTCTAATGCTAACGCTAACGCCAGCCCTATCCCTAATGCTAACCCTAGCCGTAACCCTCACCCTCACCCTAACCATAGCCCTCACACTGACCCTAAACTTAACCGTAACAATAGCCCTTGACCTAACCCTTGCCCTAGCCCTAGCCCTATCCCTATCCCTAGTCCTATCCCTATCCCTATCCCTATCCCTATCCCTATCCCTAGTCCTATCCCTAGCCCTAACCCTAACCCAAGCCCAAACCCTAGCCGTAGCCCTAACCCCACCCTAACCCTAACCCGAACTCTAGCCCTAACCCGAACCCTAGCCCTAACCCTAACACTAACCCTAGCCCTATCCCTATCCCTATCCCTATCCCTATCCCTATCCCTAGCCCTAGCCCTAGCCCTAGCCCGAGCCTTAACCCTAAACCTAACCCTAGCCCAGACCCTATCCCTAAACCTATCCCT
This sequence comes from Heloderma suspectum, assembly GCF_057233095.1. Classification (NCBI taxonomy): domain Eukaryota; kingdom Metazoa; phylum Chordata; class Lepidosauria; order Squamata; family Helodermatidae; genus Heloderma; species Heloderma suspectum. Next base: position 24,154,342 of record NC_139475.1, on the reverse strand, counting down.
ACCCCTAAACCTAACCCTAGCCCTAGCCCTAACCCCAACCCTAACCCTAGTCCTAGCGCTAACCCTAACGCTAACCCTAACCCTAGCCCTAGCCCTAGCTTTAACCCTAGCCCTAGCCCTAAACCTAACCCCAACCCCAACCCTAACCCTAACCCAAACCATAAACCTACCCCAAACCCTAACCCTAACCCTAACCCGAACCGAACCCGAACTCAAACCCTAACCCCAACCCCAACCACAACACAACACCAACCGCAACCACAACCGTAAACCTAATCCTAACCCTAACCCTAACCCTAACCTCTACCCCAACCCTAGCCCTAACTCTAACCCTAACCCTAACCCTAACCGTAACCCTAACCGTAACCCCAAACCTAACCCTAGCCCTAGCCCTAACATTAACCCTAACCCTAGCCCTAACCCTAGACCTTACCCTAACCCAAAGCCTACCACTAACACTAATACAAACCCTAACCATAACCGTTGCCCTAACCCTAATGCTTACCCTAGCCCTAACACTAACCAGAACCCTCACCCTAACCCTAGCCCTCACCCTATACCTAACCTTAACCCTAACCCTTGCCCTAGCCCAAGACCTAGCCATAGCCCTAACTCTAAAACTAGCCCTAGCCTTAGACCTAACCCTTGTCCGAACTCTAACCCTAACCATAGCCCTTGCCCTAACCCTTGCCCTAGCCCTAGCCCTAGCCCTAACCCTAACCCTAACCCAAGCCCTACCCCTAGCCCTAACCCTAGCCCTAACCGTAGCCCTAGCAGTAACCCTAGCCCTAGCCCGAACACTAACCCTAACCCAAACCCTAACCCTAACCCTAACTCTAACCTTAACCCTAACCCTAACCCTAACCCTAACCCTAACCCTAACCCTAACCCTAACCCTAACCCTCGACCTAACCCTAGCCCTAACCCTAATCCTAACGCTAACCATAACCCTAACCCTAACAAAAAAACATATCCCTAAACCTAAATCTCACCCTAACACTAGCCTTAGCCCTAACCCTCTCACTAACTGTAACCCTAACCCTAATCCTAGCCTAAACTCTATACCTAGCACTAACCCTAACCCAACACCTACCACTAACCCTAACCCTAACGCTAACCCAAACCCTAACCAGAACCAGAACCGTAACCCTAACCCTAACCCGAGCCCTAAACCTAACCCTAGCCCTAACCCTAACCCTAAGCCTAACCCTAGCGCTAACCCTAACCCTAACCCTAAACCTAACTATAGCCTTAACCCAAACCCTAGGCCTAGACCTAACCCTACCCCTACCCCTACCCCTAAACCAAACTGTAACCCTAAACTAAAACTGAACCCTAACCCTAACCCTAGCCCTAGCTCTAGTTCTAAACCTAGCCCTAACCCTGACCCTAGCCCTAGCCCTAACCCTAGACCTTACCCTAACTCAAAGCCTACCACTAACCCTAACACAAACCCTAACCATAACCGTAGCCCTAACCCTAATGCTAACCCTAGACCTAACACTAACCAGAACCCTCACCCTAACCCTAGCCCTCAACCTATACCTAACCCGAACCCTAACCCTAGCCCTAACCCTAGCCCTATCCGTAGCCCTAGCCCTAGCCCTAACCCTAACCCTAGCCCTAGCCCTAACCCTAACCCTAACACTAATTCTAACCCTATCCGGAACCCGAACCCAAACTCAAACCCTAACCCCAACCCCAACCACAACACGACACCAACCACAACCCCAACCGTAACCCTCACCCTAACCTCAACCCCAACCCCAGCCCTAACCCTAACCCTAACCCTAAACCTAAACCTAAACCTAACCCTAGCCCTAACCCTAACTCTAACCCAAATCCTAAACCTAACCCAAACCCTAACCCTAGCCATAACCCTAACCCTAACCTTAGCCCAAACCCTAACCCTAGACCTAACCCTAACCCAAAGCCTACCACAAACCCTAACCCAAACCCTAACCATAACCATAGCCCTAACCCTGACCCTAACCGTAGCCCTAACCCTAATGCTAACCCTAGCCCTAACACTAACCCTAACCCTCACCCTAACCCTAGCCCTCACCCTAACCCTGACCCTAACCCTAACCCTAACCCTAACCATAACCCTAACCATAGCCCTTGCCGTAACCCTTGCCGTAGCCCTAACCCTAGCCCTAACCCTAGTCGTAACCATAGCCCTAGCCCTAACCCTAGCCCTAGCCCGAACCCTAACCCTAACCCTAACACTAACCCTAACCCTAACCCTAAACCTAACCCTAACCCTAACCCTAACCATAACCCTAACCCTAACCCTAGACCTAACCCTAACCCTAACCCTAACCCTAACCCTAGCCCTAACCCTAAGCCTAACCCAAACCATATCCCTAAACCTAAGCCTAACCCTAACACTAGCCTTAGCCCTAACCCTCTCACTAACTGTAACCTAACCCTAATCATAGCCTAAACTCTATCCCTATCCCTAACCCTAACCCAACACCTACCACTAACCGTAACGCTAACCCAAACCCTAACCAGAAATAGAACCGTAACCCAAAACCTAACCCGAGCCCTAAACCTAACCCTAGCCCTAACCCTAACCCTAAGCCTAACCCTAGCGCTAACCCTAACCCTAACCCTAAACCTAACTATAGCCTTAACCCTAACCCTAGGCCTAGACCTAACCCTACCCCTATGCCTACCCCTAAACCAAACTGTAACCCTAAACTGAAACTGAACCCTAACCCTAACCCTAGCCCTAGCTCTAGTTCTAAACCTAGCCCTAACCCTTACCCTAGCCCTAGCCCTAACCCTAGACCTTACCCTAACCCAAAGCCTACCACTAACCCTAATACCAACCCTAACCATAACCGTAGCCCTAACCCTAATGCTTACCCTAGCCCTAACACTAACCAGAACCCTCACCCTAACCCTAGCCCTCACCCTGTACCTAACCCTAACCCTAACCTTAACCCTTGCCCTAGCCATAGCCCTAACCCTAACACTAGCCCTAGCCTTAGCCCTAACCCTTGTCCGAGCCCTAACCCTAACCATAGCCGTAACCCTAACCCTACCCTAATCCTACCCCTACCCCTACCCCTAACCCTAACCGTAGCCCTGACCCTAATGCTAACCCTGGCCCTAACACTAACCCTAACCCTCACGCTAACCCTAGTCCTGACCCTCACCCTAACCCCAACCATAACCCTAACCCGAACTCTAACCCTAATCATAGCCCTTGCCCTAACCCTTGCCCTAGCCCTAGCCCTAGCCCTAGCCCTAACCCTCACCCTAACCCTAACCCTAACCCTAACCCTAACCCTAACCCTAACCATAGCCCTTGCCCTAACCCTTGCCCTAGCCCTAGCCCTAGCCCTAACCCTAACCCTAACCCAAGCCCTACCCCTAGCCCTAACCCTAGCCCTTACCGTAGCCCTAGCAGTAACCCTAGCCCTAGCCTGAACACTAACCCTAACCCAAACCCTAACCCTAACCCTAAACCTAACTCTAACCCTAACCCTAACCCTAACCCTAACCCTAACCCTAACCCTCGACCTAACCCTAGCCCTAATCCTAATCCTAACGCTAACCATAACCCTAACCCTAACAAAAAACCATATCCCTAAACCTAAATCTCACCCTAACACTAGCCTTAGCCCTAACCCTCTCACTAACTGTAACCCTAACCCTAATCCTAGCCTAAACTCTATCCCTAGCCCTAACCCTAACCCAACACCTACCACTAACCCTAACCCTAACGCTAACCCAAACCCTAACCAGAACCAGAACCGTAACCCTAACCCTAACCCGAGTCCTAAACTTAACCCTAGCCCTAACCCTAACCCTAAGCCTAACCCTAGCGCTAACCCTAACCCTAACCCTAAACCTAACTATAGCCTTAACCCAAACCCTAGGCCTAGACCTACCCCTACCCCTACCCCTACTCCTAAACCAAACTGTAACCCTAAACTAAAACTGAACCCTACCCTAACCCTAGCCCTAGCTCTAGTTCTAAACCTAGCCCTAACCCTGACACTAGCCCTAGCCCTAACCCTAGACCTTACCCTAACTCAAAGCCTACCACTAACCCTAACACAAACCCTAACCATAACCGTAGCCCTAACCCTAATGCTAACCCTAGCCCTAACACTAACCAGAACCCTCACCCTAACCCTAGCCCTCACCCTATACCTAACCCGAACCATAAACCTAACCCTAACCCTAACCCTAACCTAAGACCTAACCCTAGCCCTAACCCTAGCCCTATCCGTAGCCCTAGCCCTAGCCCTAACCCTAGCCCTAGCCCGAACCCGAACCCTAACCCTAACCCTAACCCTAACCCTAGCCCAAAGCGTCACCCTAACGATAACCCTAACCCTAGACCTAACCCTAACCCTAGCCCTAACCCTAACCCTAACCCTAACCCTAACCCTTACCCTAACCCTAACCCTAACCCTAATCCTAACCGAAACAGTATCCCTAACCCTAACCATAACCCTAGGCTTAGCCCTAAGCCTCTCACTTACAATAACCCTAACCCTAACCCTAGCCCCAACCCTGACCCTAGCCCTAACCCTAACCCAACCCCTACCACTAACCCTAACCCTAACCCAAACCCTAACCATAACCGTAACCCTAACCCTAACCCGAGCCCTAAACCTAACGCTATCCCTAACCCTAAACGTAACCCTAGCGCTAACCCTAACGCTAACCCTAACCCTAAACCTAACCTTAGCCCTAATTCTAACCCTAGGCCTAGCCCTAACCCTAGCCCTAGCCCTACCCTACCCCTACCCCTAACTCAAACTGTAACCCTAAACTGAACCTGAACCCTAACGCTAGCCCTAAATCTAGCTCTAACGCATGTCCTGACAGTTACCCAGCCCTAGCCCTAGCCCTAAGACTAGCCCTAGCCCTAATCCTAACCCTAACCCTAACCCTAACCCTAACCCAAGCCCAAACCCTAGCCGTAGCCCTAACCCCACCCTAACCCTAACCCGAACCCTAGCCCTAACCCGAACCCTAGCCCTAACCGTAACGCTAACCCTAGCCCTAGACCTAGCCCTAGCCCTATCCCTAGCCCTAGCCTGAGCCGTAACCCTAAACCTAACCCTAGCCCAGACCCTATCCCTAAACCTATCCCTACCCCTAAACCTAACCCTAGCCCTAACCCTAACCCTAACCCTAACCCTACCCCTACCCCTAACCCTAGCCCTAGCACTAACCCTAACCCTAACCCTACCCCTACCCCTAACCCTAGCCCTAGCGCTAACCCTAACGCTAACCCTAACCCTAGCCCTAGTCCTAGCTTTAACCCTAGCCCTAGCCCTAGCCCTAGCCCTAGCCCTAAACCTAACCCCAACCCCAACCCTAACCCTAACCCTAACCCTAACCCGAACCTGAACTCAAACCCTAACCCCAACCCCAACCACAACACCAACCGCAACCACAACCGTAACCCTAAGCCTAACCCTAACCCTAACCCTAACCTCAACCACAACCCTAGCCCTAACTCTAACCCTAACCCTAACACTAACCCTAACCGTAACCCCAAACCTAACCCTAGCCCTAGCCCTAACATTAACCCTAACCCTAGCCATAGCCTTAATCCTCACCCTAACCCTAACCCAAACCCTAACCCAAACCCTAGCCCTAACCCTAACCCAAAGCCTACCACTAAACCTAACCAAAACCCTAACCATAATCATAAACCTAACCCTAACCCTAGCCCTAATCCTAATGATAACCCTAGCCCTAACCCTAACCCTAAAACTAACCCTCACCCTAAACCTAGGCCTCACCCTAACCCCAACCCTAACCCTAACCCTCACCAAGCCCTAACCCTAGCCCTAAGCCTAGCCCTAACCGTAGCCCTAGCCCCAGCCCTAACCCTAACCCTAACCCTTGCCCTAGCCCTAGCCCTAGCCCTAGCCCTAACCCTAACCCAAGCCCTAACCCTAGCCCTAACCCTAGCCCTAACCCTAGACCTTACCCTAACTCAAAGCCTACCACTAACCCTAACACAAACCCTAACCATAACCGTAGACCTAACCCTAATGCTAACCCTAACCCTAGCCCTAACACTAACCAGAACCCTCACCCTAACCCTAGCCCTCACCCTATACCTAACCCTCACCCTAAACCTTAACCCTAACCCTAACCCTAACCTAAGCCCTAACCCTAGCCCTAACGCTAGCCCTATACGTAGCCCTAGCCCTAGCCCTAGCCCTAACCCTAGCCCTAGCCCGAACCCGAACCCGAACCCTAACCCTAACCCTAACCCTAACCCTAGCCCAAAGTGTCACCCTAACGATAACCCTAACCCTAGACCTAACCCTAACCCTAACCCTAAACCTCACCCTAGCCCTAACCCTAACCCTAACCCTAACCCTAACTCTAACCCTAAGCATAGCCCTTGCCCTAACCCTTGCCCTAGCCCTAGCCCTAGCCCTAACCCTAACCCAAGCCCTAACCCTAGCCCTAACCCTAGCCCTAACCTTAGCCCTAACTGTAGCCCTAGCAGTAACCCTAGCCCTAGCCCGAACACTAACCCTAACCCTAACACAAACCCTAACCCTAACCCTAACTCTAACCTTAACCCTAACCCTAACCTTAACCCTAACCCTAACCCTCGACCTAACCCTAGCCCTAACCCTAATCCTAACGCTAACCATAACCCTAACCCTAACAAAAAACCGTATCCCTAAACCTAAATCTCACCCTAACACTAGCCTTAGCCCTAACCCTCTCACTAACTGTAACCTAACCCTAATCCTAGCCTAAACTCTATCCCTAGCCCTAACCCTAACCCAACACCTACCACTAACCGTAACGCTAACCCAAACCCTAACCAGAACCAGAACCGTAACCCTAAACCTAACCCGAGCCCTAAACCTAACCCTAGCCCTAACCCTAACCCTAAGCCTAACCCTAGCGCTAACCCTAACCCTAACCCTAAACCTAACTATAGCCTTAACCCTAACCCTAGGCCTAGACCTAACCCTACCCCTACCCCTAAACCAAACTGTAACCCTAAACTGAAACTGAACCCTAACCCTAACCCTAGCCCTAGCTCTAGTTCTAAACCTAGCCCTAAACCTTACCCTAGCCCTAGCCCTAACCCTAGACCTTACCCTAACCCAAAGCCTACCACTAACCCTAATACAAACCCTCGCCCTAACCGTAGCCCTCACCCTATACCTAACCCTAACCCTAACCCTAACCCTTGCCCTAGCCCAAGCCCTAGCCATAGCCCTAACCCTAACACTAGCCCTAGCCTTAGCCCTAACCCTTGTCCGAGCCCTAACCCTAACCATAGCCGTAACCCTAACCCTACCCTAATCCTACCCCTACCCCTTCCCATAACCCTAACCGTAGCCCTGACCCTAATGCGAACCCTGGCCCTAACACTAACCCTAACCCTCACCCTAACCCTAGTCCTGACCCTCACCCTAATCCCAACCGTAACCCTAACCCGATCTCTAACCCTAACCATAGCCCTTGCCCTAACCCTTGCCCTAGCCCTAGCCCTAGCCCGAGCCCTAACCCTCACCCTAACCCTAACCCTAACCCTAACCCTAACCATAGCCCTTGCCCTAACCCTTGCCCTAGCCCTAGCCCTAGCCCTAACCCTAACCCAAGCCCTACCCCTAGCCCTAACCCTAGCCCTTACCATAGCCCTAGCAGTAACCCTAGCCCTAGCCTGAACACTAACCCTAACCCAAACCCTAACCCTAACCCTAACCCTAACTCTAACCTTAACCCTAACCCTAACCCTAACCCTAACCCTAACCCTAACCCTAACCCTAACCCTCGACCTAACCCTAGCCCTAACCCTAATCCTAACGCTAACCATAACCCTAACCCTAACAAAAAACCATATCCCTAAACCTAACTCTCACCCTAACACTAGCCTAAGCCCTAACCCTCTCACTAACTGTAACCCTAACCCTAATCCTAGCCTAAACTCTATCCCTAGCCCTAACCCTAACCCAACACCTACCACTAACCCTAACGCTAACCCAAACCCTAACCGGAACCAGAACCGTAACCCTAACCCTAACCCGAGCCCTAAACCTAACCCTAGCCCTAACCCTAACCCTAAGCCTAACCCTAGCGCTAACCCTAACCCTAACCCTAAACCTAACTATAGCCTTAACCCAAACCCTAGGCCTAGACCTAACCCTACCCCTACCCCTACCCCTAAACCAAACTGTAACCCTAAACTAAAACTGAACCCTAACCCTAACCCTAGCCCTAGCTCTAGTTCTAAACCTAGCCCTAACCCTGACCCTAGCCCTAGCCCTAACCCTAGACCTTACCCTAACTCAAAGCCTACCACTAACCCTAACACAAACCCAAACGATAACCGTAGACCTAACCCTAATGCTAACCCTAGCCCTAACACTAACCAGAACCCTCACCCTAACCCTAGCCCTCACCCTATACCTAACCCTAACCCTAAACCTAACCCTTGCCCTAGCCCAAGCCCTAGCCATAGCCCTAACCCTAACACTAGCCCTAGCCTTAACCCTAACCCTTATCCGAGCCCTAACCCTAACCATAGCCATAACCCTAACCCTACCCTAATCCTACCCCGACCCCTTCCCATAACCCTAACCGTAGCCCTGACCCTAATGCTAACCCTGCCCCTAACACTAACCCTAACCCTCACCCTAACCCTAGTCCTGACCCTCACCCTAACCCCAACCGTAACCCTAACCCGATCTCTAACCCTAATCATAGCCCTTGCCCTAACCCTTGCCCTAACCCTTGCCCTAGCCCTAGCCCTAGCCCTAGCCCTAACCCTCACCCTAACCCTCACCCTAACCCTAACCCTTAACCTAGCCCTAGCCCTAACCCTAGACCTTACCCTAACTCAAAGCCTACCACTAACCCTAACACAAATCCTAACCATAACCGTAGCCCTAACCTTAATGCTAACCCTAGCCCTAACACTAACCAGAACCCTCAACCTAACCCTAGCCCTCACCCTATACCTAACCCGAACCATAAACCTAACCCTAACCCTAACCCTAACCTAAGACCTAACTCTAGCCCTAACCCTAGCCCTATCCGTAGCCCTAGCCCTAGCCCTAACCCTAGCCCTAGCCGGAACCCGAACCCGAACCCGAACCCTAACCCTAACCCTAACCCTAACCCTAACCCTAACCCTAGCCCAAAGCGTCACCCTAACGATAACCCTAACCCTAGACCTAACCCTAACCCTAACCCTAACCCTAAACCTCACCCTAGCCCTAACCCTAACCCTAACCCTAACCCTAACCCTTACCCTAACCCTAACCCTAACCCTAATCCTAACCGAAACAGTATCCCTAACCCTAACCATAACCCTAGGCTTAGCCCTAAGCCTCTCACTTACAATAACCCTAACCCTAACCCTAGCCCCAACCCTGACCCTAGCCCTAACCCTAACCCAACCCCTACCACTAACCCTAACCCTAACCCAAACCCTAACCATAACCGTAACCCTAACCCTAACCCGAGCCCTAAACCTAACGCTATCCCTAACCCTAAACGTAACCCTAGCGCTAACCCTAACGCTCACCCTAACCCTAAACCTAACCTTAGCCCTAATTCTAACCCTAGGCCTAGCCCTAACCCTAGCCCTAGCCCTACCCTACCCCTACCCCTAACTCAAACTGTAACCCTAAACTGAACCTGAACCCTAACGCTAGCCCTAAATCTAGCTCTAACGCATGTCCTAACAGTTACCCAGCCCTAGCCCTAGCCCTAAGACTAGCCCTAGCCCTAATCCTAACCCTAACCCTAACCCTAACCCTAACCCAAGCCCTAACCCTAGCCGTAGCCCTAACCCCACCCTAACCCTAACCCGAACCCTAGCCCTAACCCGAACCCTAGCCCTAACCGTAACGCTAACCCTAGCCCTAGACCTAGCCCTAGCCCTATCCCTAGCCCTAGCCCGAGCCGTAACCCTAAACCTAACCCTAGCCCAGACCCTATCCCTAAACCTATCCCTACCCCTAAACCTAACCCTAGCCCTAACCCTAACCCTAACCCTAACCCTACCCCTACCCCTAACCCTAGCCCTAGCACTAACCCTAACCCTAACCCTACCCCTAACCCTAACCCTAGCCCTAGCGCTAACCCTAACGCTAACCCTAACCCTAGCCCTAGTCCTAGCTTTAACCCTAGCCCTAGCCCTAGCCCTAGCCCTAGCCCTAAACCTAAACCCAACCCCAACCCTAACCCTAACCCTAACCCGAACCCGAACTCAAACCCTAACCCCAACCCCAACCACAACACCAACCGCAACCACAACCGTAACCCTAAGCCTAACCCTAACCCTAACCCTAACCTCAACCACAACCCTAGCCCTAACTCTAACCCTAACCCTAACCCTAACCCTAACCGTAACCCCAAACCTAACCCTAGCCCTAGCCCTAACATTAACCCTAACCCTAGCCATAGCCTTAATCCTCACCCTAACCCTAACCCAAACCCTAACCCAAACCCTAGCCCTAACCCTAACCCAAAGCCTACCACTAAACCTAACCAAAACCCTAACCATAATCATAAACCTAACCCTAACCCTAGCCCTAATCCTAATGATAACCCTAGCCCTAACCCTAACCCTAAAACTAACCCTCACCCTAAACCTAGGCCTCACCCTAACCCCAACCCTAACCCTAACCCTCACCAAGCCCTAACCCTAGCCCTAAGCCTAGCCCTAACCGTAGCCCTAGCCCCAGCCCTAACCCTAACCCTAACCCTTGCCCTAGCCCTAGCCCTAGCCCTAGCCCTAACCCTAACCCTAACCCAAGCCCTAACCCTAGCCCTAACCCTAGCCCTAACCCTAGACCTTACCCTAACTCAAAGCCTACCACTAACCCTAACACAAACCCTAACCATAACCGTAGACATAACCCTAATGCTAACCCTAACCCTAGCCCTAACACTAACCAGAACCCTCACCCTAACCCTAGCCCTCACCCTATACCTAACCCGAACCCTAAACCTTAACCCTAACCCTAACCCTAACCTAAGCCCTAACCCTAGCCCTAACGCTAGCCCTATACGTAGCCCTAGCCCTAGCCCTAGCCCTAACCCTAGCCCTAGCCCGAACCCGAACCCGAACCCTAACCCTAACCCTAACCCTAACCCTAGCCCAAAGTGTCACCCTAACGATAACCCTAACCCTAGACCTAACCCTAACCCTAACCCTAAACCTCACCCTAGCCCTAACCCTAACCCTAACCCTAACCCTAACTCTAACCCTAAGCATAGCCCTTGCCCTAACCCTTGCCCTAGCCCTAGCCCTAACCCTCACCCTAACCCTAACCCTAACCCTAACCCTAACCCTAACCATAGCCCTTGCCTAACCCTTGCCCTAGCCCTAGCCCTAGCCCTAACCCTAACCCAAGCCCTAACCCTAGCCCTAACCCTAGCCCTAACCTTAGCCCTAACTGTAGCCCTAGCAGTAACCCTAGCCCTAGCCCGAACACTAACCCTAACCCTAACACAAACCCTAACCCTAACCCTAACTCTAACCTTAACCCTAACCCTAACCTTAACCCTAACCCTAACCCTAACCCTCGACCTAACCCTAGCCCTAACCCTAATCCTAACGCTAACCATAACCCTAACCCTAACAAAAAACCGTATCCCTAAACCTAAATCTCACCCTAACACTAGCCTTAGCCCTAACCCTCTCACTAACTGTAACCTAACCCTAATCCTAGCCTAAACTCTATCCCTAGCCCTAACCCTAACCCAACACCTACCACTAACCGTAACCCTAACCCAAACCCTAACCAGAACCAGAACCGTAACCCTAAACCTAACCCGAGCCCTAAACCTAACCCTAGCCCTAAACCTAACCCTAAGCCTAACCCTAGCGCTAACCCTAACCCTAACCCTAAACCTAACTATAGCCTTAACCCTAACCCTAGGCCTAGACCTAACCCTACCCCTACCCCTAAACCAAACTGTAACCCTAAACTGAAACTGAACCCTAACCCTAACCCTAGCCCTAGCTCTAGTTCTAAACCTAGCCCTAAACCTTACCCTAGCCCTAGCCCTAACCCTAGACCTTACCCTAACCCAAAGCCTACCACTAACCCTAATACAAACCCTCGCCCTAACCGTAGCCCTCACCCTATACCTAACCCTAACCCTAACCCTAACCCTTGCCCTAGCCCAAGCCCTAGCCATAGCCCTAACCCTAACACTAGCCCTAGCCTTAGCCCTAACCCTTGTCCGAGCCCTAACCCTAACCATAGCCGTAACCCTAACCCTACCCTAATCCTACCCCTACCCCTTCCCATAACCCTAACCGTAGCCCTGACCCTAATGCTAACCCTGGCCCTAACACTAACCCTAACCCTCACCCTAACCCTAGTCCTGACCCTCACCCTAACCCCAACCGTAACCCTAACCCGATCTCTAACCCTAACCATAGCCCTTGCCCTAACCCTTGCCCTAGCCCTAGCCCTAGCCCGAGCCCTAACCCTCACCCTAACCCTAACCCTAACCCTAACCCTAACCATAGCCCTTGCCCTAACCCTTGCCCTAGCCCTAGCCCTAGCCCTAACCCTAACCCTAACCCAAGCCCTACCCCTAGCCCTAACCCTAGCCCTTACCATAGCCCTAGCAGTAACCCTAGCCCTAGCCTGAACACTAACCCTAACCCAAACCCTAACCCTAACCCTAACTCTAACCTTAACCCTAACCCTAACCCTAACCCTAACCCTAACCCTAACCCTCGACCTAACCCTAGCCCTAACCCTAATCCTAACGCTAGCCTTAACCCTAACCCTAACAAAAAACCATATCCCTAAACCTAACTCTCACCCTAACACTAGCCTTAGCCCTAACCCTCTCACTAACTGTAACCCTAACCCTAATCCTAGCCTAAACTCTATCCCTAGCCCTAACCCTAACCCAACACCTACCACTAACCCTAACGCTAACCCAAACCCTAACCGGAACCAGAACCGTAACCCTAACCCTAACCCGAGCCCTAAACCTAACCCTAGCCCTAACCCTAACCCTAAGCCTAACCCTAGCGCTAACCCTAACCCTAACCCTAAACCTAACTATAGCCTGAAACCCAAACCCTAGGCCTAGACCTAACCCTACCCCTACACCTACCCCTAAACCAAACTGTAACCCTAAACTAAAACTGAACCCTAACCCTAACCCTAGCCCTAGCTCTAGTTCTAAACCTAGCCCTAACCCTGACCCTAGCCCTAGCCCTAACCCTAGACCTTACCCTAACTCAAAGCCTACCACTAACCCTAACACAAACCCTAACGATAACCGTAGACCTAACCCTAATGCTAACCCTAGCCCTAACACTAACCAGAACCCTCACCCTAACCCTAGCCCTCACCCTATACCTAACCCTAACCCTAAACCTAACCCTTGCCCTAGCCCAAGCCCTAGCCATAGCCCTAACCCTAACACTAGCCCTAGCCTTAACCCTAACCCTTATCCGAGCCCTAACCCTAACCATAGCCATAACCCTAACCCTACCCTAATCCTACCCCGACCCCTTCCCATAACCCTAACCGTAGCCCTGACCCTAATGCTAACCCTGCCCCTAACACTAACCCTAACCCTCACCCTAACCCTAGTCCTGACCCTCACCCTAACCCCAACCGTAACCCTAACCCGATCTCTAACCCTAATCATAGCCCTTGCCCTAACCCTTGCCCTAACCCTTGCCCTAGCCCTAGCCCTAGCCCTAACCCTCACCCTAACCCTAACCCTAACCCTAACCATAGCCCTTGCCCTAACCCTTGCCCTAGCCCTAGCCCTAGCCCTAAAACTAACCCTAACCCAAGCCCTAACCCTAGCCCTAACCCTAGCCCTAACCGTAGCCCTAGCAGTAACCCTAGCCCTAGCCCTAGCCCGAACACTAACCCTAACCCTAACCCTGACCCTAACCCTAACCCTCGACCTAACCCTAGCCCTAACCCTAATCCTAACGCTAACCATAACCCTAACCCTAACAAAAAAACATATCCCTAAACCTAAATCTCACCCTAACACTAGGCTTAGCCCTAACCCTCTCACTAACTGTAACCCTAACCCTAATCCTAGCCTAAACTCTATCCCTAGCCCTAACCCTAACCCAACACCTACCACTAACCCTAACGCTAACCCAAACCCTAACCAGAACCGTAACCCTAACCCTAACCCGAGCCCTAAACCTAACCCTAGCCCTAACCCTAACCCTAAGCCTAACCCTAGCGCTAACCCTAACCCTAACCCTAAACCTAACTTTAGCCTTAACCCTAACCCTAGGCCTAGACCTACCCCTACCCCTACCCCTACCCCTACCCATAAACCAAACTGTAACCCTAAACTAAAACTGAACCCCAACCCTAACCTTAGCCCTAGCTCTAGTTCTACCCCTAGCCCTAACCCTTACCCTAGCCCTAGCCCTAACCCTAGACCTTACCCTAACTCAAAGCCTACCACTAACCCTAACACAAATCCTAACCATAACCGTAGCCCTAACCTTAATGCTAACCCTAGCCCTAACACTAACCAGAACCCTCAACCTAACCCTAGCACTCACCCTATACCTAACCCGAACCCTAACCCTAACCCTAACCTAAGCCCTAACCCTAGCCCTAACCCTAGCCCTATCCGTAGCCCTAGCCCTAGCCCTAACCCTAGCCCTAGCCCTAACCCTAGACCTTACCCTAACTCAAAGCCTACCACTAACCCTAACACAAACCCTAACCATAACCGTAGCCCTAACCCTAATGCTAACCCTAGCCCTAACACTAACCAGAACCCTCACCCTAGCCCTAGCCCTAGCCCTAACCCTAGCCCTAGCCCGAACCCTAAGCCTAAGCCTAACCCTAACCCTAACCCTAACCCTAACCCTAGCCCAAAGCGTCACCCTAACGATAACCCTAACCCTAGAGCTAACCCTAACCCTAACCCTAACCCTAAACATCACCCTAGCCCTAACCCTAACCCTAACCCTTACCCTAACCCTAACCCTAACCCAAACAGTATCCCTAACCCTAAGCATAACCCTAGGCTTAGCCCTAACCCTCTCACTTACAATAACCCTAACCCTAACCCTAGCCCCAACCCTGACCCTAGCCCTAACCCTAACCCAACCCCTACCACTAACCCTAACCCTAACCCAAACCCTAACCCTAACCGTAACCCTAACCATAACCCGAGCCCTAAACCTAACCCTATCCCTAACCCTAAACGTAACCCTAGCGCTAACCCTAACGCTAACCCTAACCCTAAACCTAACCTTAGCCCTAATTCTAACCCTAGGCCTAGCCCTAACCCTAGCCCTAGCCCTACCCTAGCCCTACCCCTAACTCAAACTGTAACCCTAAACTGAACCTGAACCCTAACGCTAGCCCTAACTCTAGCTCTAACGCATGTCCTAACCGTTACCCTAGCCCTAGCCCTAGCGCTAACACGAGCCCTAGCCCTAATCCTAACCCTAACCCTAACCCAAACCCTAGCCCTAACCCTAACCCAAAGCCTACCACTAAACCTAACCAAAACCCTAACCATAATCATAAACCTAACCCTAACCCTAGCCCTCACCCTAATGATAACCCTAGCCCTAACCCTAACCCTAAAACTAACCCTCACCCCTAACCTAGCCCTCACCCTCACCCTAACTCTACTCCTAACCCTAAACCTCACCGAACCCTAACCCTAGCCATAACGCTAGCCCTAACCGTAGCCCTAGCCCTAGCCCTAACCCTAACCCTAACCCTAAACCTAAACCTAACTCTAACGCTAACGCTAACGCCAGCCCTAACCCTAATGCTAACCCTAGCCGTAACCCTCACCCTCACCCTCACCCTAACCATAGCCCTCACACTGACCCTAACCCTAACCGTAACAATCGCCCTTGACCTAACCCTTGCCCTAGCCCTATCCCTAGTCCTAGCCCTAGCCCTATCCCTATCCCTGTCCCTATCCCTAGTCCTAGCCCTAGCCCTAACCCTAGCCCTAGCCCTAACCCTAACCCTAACCCTAACCCTAAACATAACCCAAGCCCTAACCCTAGCCGTAGCCCTAACCCCACCCTAACCCTAACCCGAACTCTAGCCCTAACCCGAACCATAGCCCTAACCCTAACCCTAACCCTAGCCCTAGCCCTAGCCCTAGCCCTAGCCCTATACCTAGCCCTAGCCCGAGCCTTAACCCTAAACCTAACCCTAGCCCAGACCCTATCCCTAAACCTATCCCTACCCCTACACCTAACCCTATCCCTAACCCTAAACGTAACCCTAGCGCTAACCCTAGCGCTAACCCTAACCCTAAACCTAACCTTAGCCCTAATTCTAACCCTAGGCCTAGCCCTAACCCTAGCCCTAGCCCTACCCTACCCCTACCCCTAACTCAAACTGTAACCCTAAACTGAACCTAAACCCTAACGCTAGCCCTAACTCTAGCTCTAACGCATGTCCTAACCGTTACCCTAGCCCTAGTCCTAACACTAGCCCTAGCCCTAATCCTAACCCTAACCCTAACCCAAACCCTAACCCAAACCCTAGCCCTAACCCTAACCCAAAGCCTACCACTAAACCTAACCAAAACCCTAACCATAATCATAAACCTAACCCTAACCCTAGCCCTAACCCTAATGATAACCCTAGCCCTAACCCTAACCCTAAAACTAACCCTCACCCTAAACCTAGCCCTCACCCTAACCCTAACTCTACTCCTAACCCTAAACCTCACCAAACCCTAACCCTAGCCATAACGCAAGCCCTAACCGTAGGCCTAGCCCTAGCCCTAACCCTAACCCTAACCCTAAACCTAAACCTAACTCTAATGCTAACGCTAACGCCAGCCCTATCCCTAATGCTAACCCTAGCC
>NC_139475.1:24122500-24132500 GCF_057233095.1 Heloderma suspectum | reverse complement strand
TAACACTAACCAGAACCCTCACCCTAGCCCTAGCCCTAGCCCTAACCCTAGCCCTAGCCCGAACCCTAAGCCTAAGCCTAAGCCTAACCCTAATCCTAACCCTAACCCTAACCCTAGCCCAAAGCGTCACCCTAACGATAACCCTAACCCTAGAGCTAACCCTAACCCTAACCCTAACCCTAAACATCACCCTAGCCCTAACCCTAACCCTAACCCTTACCCTAACCCTAACCCTAACCCAAACAGTATCCCTAACCCTAAGCATAACCCTAGGCTTAGCCCTAACCCTCTCACTTACAATAACCCTAACCCTAACCCTAGCCCCAACCCTGACCCTAGCCCTAACCCTAACCCAACCCCTACCACTAACCCTAACCCTAACCCAAACCCTAACCCTAACCGTAACCCTAACCATAACCCGAGCCCTAAACCTAACCCTATCCCTAACCCTAAACGTAACCCTAGCGCTAACCCTAACGCTAACCCTAACCCTAACCCTAACCTTAGCCCTAATTCTAACCCTAGGCCTAGCCCTAACCCTAGCCCTAGCCCTACCCTAGCCCTACCCCTAACTCAAACTGTAACCCTAAACTGAACCTGAACCCTAACGCTAGCCCTAACTCTAGCTCTAACGCATGTCCTAACCGTTACCCTAGCCCTAGCCCTAGCGCTAACACGAGCCCTAGCCCTAATCCTAACCCTAACCCTAACCCAAACCCTAACCCAAACCCTAGCCCTAACCCTAACCCAAAGCCTACCACTAAACCTAACCAAAACCCTAACCATAATCATAAACCTAACCCTAACCCTAGCCCTCACCCTAATGATAACCCTAGCCCTAACCCTAACCCTAAAACTAACCCTCACCCCTAACCTAGCCCTCACCCTCACCCTAACTCTACTCCTAACCCTAAACCTCACCGAACCCTAACCCTAGCCATAACGCTAGCCCTAACCGTAGCCCTAGCCCTAGCCCTAACCCTAACCCTAACCCTAAACCTAAACCTAACTCTAACGCTAACGCTAACGCCAGCCCTAACCCTAATGCTAACCCTAGCCGTAAACCTCACCCTCACCCTCACCCTAACCATAGCCCTCACACTGACCCTAACCCTAACCGTAACAATAGCCCTTGACCTAACCCTTGCCCTAGCCCTATCCCTATCCCTAGTCCTAGCCCTAGCCCTATCCCTATCCCTGTCCCTATCCCTAGTCCTAGCCCTAGCCCTAACCCTAGCCCTAGCCCTAACCCTAACCCTAACCCTAACCCTAACCCTAAACATAACCCAAGCCCTAACCCTAGCCGTAGCCCTAACCCCACCCTAACCCTAACCCGAACTCTAGCCCTAACCCGAACCATAGCCCTAACCCTAACCCTAACCCTAGCCCTAGCCCTAGCCCTAGCCCTAGCCCTATACCTAGCCCTAGCCCGAGCCTTAACCCTAAACCTAACCCTAGCCCAGACCCTATCCCTAAACCTATCCCTAACCCTAACCCAAACCCTAACCCAAACCCTAGCCCTAACCCTAACCCAAAGCCTACCACTAAACCTAACCAAAACCCTAACCATAATCATAAACCTAACCCTAACCCTAGCCGTAACCCTAATGATAACCCTAGCCGTAACCCTCACCCTCACCCTAACCATAGCCCTCACACTGACCCTAAACTTAACCGTAACAATAGCCCTTGACCTAACCCTTGCCCTAGCCCTATCCCTATCCCTAGCCCTAGTCCTATCCCTATCCCTATCCCTATCCCTATCCCTAGTCCTATCCCTAGCCCTAACCCTAACCCAAGCCCAAACCCTAGCCGTAGCCCTAACCCCACCCTAACCCGAACCCGAACCCTAGCCCTAACCCTAACACTAACCCTAGCCCTAGCCCTAGCCCTAGCCCTAGCCCTATCCCTATCCCTATCCCTATCCCTATCCCTAGCCCTAGCCCTAGCCCGAGCCTTAACCCTAAACCTAACCCTAGCCCAGACCCTATCCCTAAACCTATCCCTACCCCTAAACCTAACCCTAGCCCTAGCCCTAACCCCAACCCTAACCCTAGTCCTAGCGCTAACCCTAACGCTAACCCTAACCCTAGCCCTAGCCCTAGCTTTAACCCTAGCCCTAGCCCTAAACCTAACCCCAACCCCAACCCTAACCCTAACCCAAACCATAAACCTACCCCAAACCCTAACCCTAACCCTAACCCGAACCGAACCCGAACTCAAACCCTAACCCCAACCCCAACCACAACACAACACCAACCGCAACCACAACCGTAAACCTAATCCTAACCCTAACCCTAACCCTAACCTCTACCCCAACCCTAGCCCTAACTCTAACCCTAACCCTAACCCTAACCGTAACCCTAACCGTAACCCCAAACCTAACCCTAGCCCTAGCCCTAACATTAACCCTAACCCTAGCCCTAACCCTAGACCTTACCCTAACCCAAAGCCTACCACTAACACTAATACAAACCCTAACCATAACCGTTGCCCTAACCCTAATGCTTACCCTAGCCCTAACACTAACCAGAACCCTCACCCTAACCCTAGCCCTCACCCTATACCTAACCTTAACCCTAACCCTTGCCCTAGCCCAAGACCTAGCCATAGCCCTAACCCTAACACTAGCCCTAGCCTTAGACCTAACCCTTGTCCGAACTCTAACCCTAACCATAGCCCTAGCCCTAACCCTAACCCTAACCCAAGCCCTACCCCTAGCCCTAACCCTAGCCCTAACCATAGCCCTAGCAGTAACCCTAGCCCTAGCCCGAACACTAACCCTAACCCAAACCCTAACCCTAACCCTAACTCTAACCTTAACCCTAACCCTAACCCTAACCCTAACCCTAACCCTCGACCTCACCCTAGCCCTAACCCTAATCCTAACGCTAACCATAACCCTAACCCTAACAAAAAAACATATCCCTAAACCTAAATCTCACCCTAACACTAGCCTTAGCCCTAACCCTCTCACTAACTGTAACCCTAACCCTAATCCTAGCCTAAACTCTATACCTAGCACTAACCCTAACCCAACACCTACCACTAACCCTAACCCTAACGCTAACCCAAACCCTAATCAGAACCAGAACCGTAACCCTAACCCTAACCCGAGCCCTAAACCTAACCCTACCCCTAACCCTAACCCTAAGGCTAACCCTAGCGCTAACCCTAACCCTAACCCTAAACCTAACTATAGCCTTAACCCAAACCCTAGGCCTAGACCTACCCCTACCCCTACCCCTACCCCTAAACCAAACTGTAACCCTAAACTAAAACTGAACCCTAACCCTAACCCTAGCCCTAGCTCTAGTTCTAAACCTAGCCCTAACCCTAGACCTTACCCTAACTCAAAGCCTACCACTAACCCTAACACAAACCCTAACCATAACCGTAGCCCTAACCCTAATGCTAACCCTAGCCCTAACACTAACCAGAACCCTCACCCTAACCCTAGCCCTCAACCTATACCTAACCCGAACCCTAACCCTAACCCTAACCCTAACCCTAACCTAAGCCCTAACCCTAGCCCTAACCCTAGCCCTATCCGTAGCCCTAGCCCTAGCCCTAACCCTAACCCTAGCCCTAGCCCTAACCCTAACCCTAACACTAATTCTAACCCTATCCGGAACCCGAACCCAAACTCAAACCCTAACCCCAACCCCAACCACAACACGACACCAACCACAACCCCAACCGTAACCCTCACCCTAACCTCCAGCCCAACCCCAGCCCTAACCCTAACCCTAACCCTAAACCTAACCCTAGCCCTAACCCTAACTCTAACCCAAATCCTAAACCTAACCCAAACCCTAACCCTAGCCATAACCCTAACCCTAACCTTAGCCCAAACCCTAACCCTAGACCTAACCCTAACCCAAAGCCTACCACAAACCCTAACCCAAACCCTAACCATAACCATAGCCCTAACCCTGACCCTAACCGTAGCCCTAACCCTAATGCTAACCCTAGCCCTAACACTAACCCTAACCCTCACCCTAACCCTAGCCCTCACCCTAACCCTGACCCTAACCCTAACCCTAACCATAACCCTAACCATAGCCCTTGCCGTAACCCTTGCCGTAGCCCTAACCCTAGCCCTAACCCTAGTCGTAACCATAGCCCTAGCCCTAACCCTAGCCCGAACCCTAACCCTAACCCTAACACTAACCCTAACCCTAACCCTAACCCTAACCCTAACCCTAACCATAATCCTAACCCTAACCCTAGACCTAACCCTAACCCTAACCCTAACCCTAACCCTAGCCCTAACCCTAAGCCTAACCCAAACCATATCCCTAAACCTAAGCCTAACCCTAACACTAGCCTTAGCCCTAACCCTCTCACTAACTGTAACCTAACCCTAATCATAGCCTAAACTCTATCCCTATCCCTAACCCTAACCCAACACCTACCACTAACCGTAACGCTAACCCAAACCCTAACCAGAACCAGAACCGTAACCCAAAACCTAACCCGAGCCCTAAACCTAACCCTAGCCCTAACCCTAACCCTAAGCCTAACCCTAGCGCTAACCCTAACCCTAACCCTAAACCTAACTATAGCCTTAACCCTAACCCTAGGCCTAGACCTAACCCTACCCCTACCCCTACCCCTAAACCAAACTGTAACCCTAAACTGAAACTGAACCCTAACCCTAACCCTAGCCCTAGCTCAAGTTCTAAACCTAGCCCTAACCCTTACCCTAGCCCTAGCCCTAACCCTAGACCTTACCCTAACCCAAAGCCTACCACTAACCCTAATACCAACCCTAACCATAACCGTAGCCCTAACCCTAATGCTTACCCTAGCCCTAACACTAACCAGAACCCTCACCCTAACCCTAGCCCTCACCCTATACCTAACCCTAACCCTAACCTTAACCCTTGCCCTAGCCATAGCCCTAACCCTAACACTAGCCCTAGCCTTAGCCCTAACCCTTGTCCGAGCCCTAACCCTAACCATAGCCGTAACCCTAACCCTACCCTAATCCTACCCCTACCCCTACCCCTAACCCTAACCGTAGCCCTGACCCTAATGCTAACCCTGGCCCTAACACTAACCCTAACCCTCACGCTAACCCTAGTCCTGACCCTCACCCTAACCCCAACCATAACCCTAACCCGAACTCTAACCCTAATCATAGTCCTTGCCCTAACCCTTGCCCTAGCCCTAGCCCTAGCCCTAGCCCTAACCCTCACCCTAACCCTAACCCTAACCCTAACCCTAACCCTAAACCTAAACATAGCCCTTGCCCTAACCCTTGCCCTAGCCCTAGCCCTAGCCCTAACCCTAACCCCAACCCAAGCCCTAACCCTAGCCCTAACCCTAGCCCTAACCGTAGCCCTAGCATTAACCCTAGCCCTAGCCCTAGCCCGAACACTAACCCTAACCCTAACCCAAACCCTAACCCTAACCCTAACCCTAACCTTAACCCTAACCCTAACCCTAACCCTAACCCTAACCCTCGACCTAACCCTAGCCCTAACCCTAATCCTAACGCTAACCATAACCCTAACCCTAACAAAAAACCATATTCCTAAACCTAAATCTCACCCTAACACTAGCCTTAGCCCTAACCCTCTCACTAACTGTAACCCTAACCCTAATCCTAGCCCTAGCTCTAGTTCTAACCCTAGCCCTAACCCTTTCCCTAGCCCTAGCCCTAACCCTAGACCTTACCCTAGCCCTATCCATAGCCCTAGCCCTAGCCCTAACCCTAGCCCTAGCCCGAACCCTAACCCTAACCCTAAACCTAACCCTAACCCTAGCCCAAAGCGTCACCCTAACGATAACCCTAACCCTAGACCTAACCCTAACCCTAACCCTAACCCTAAACCTCACCCTAGCCCTAACCCTAACCCAAACCCTTACCCTAACCCTAACCCTAACCCTAACCCAAACAGTATCCCTAACCCTAAGCATAACCCTAGGCTTAGCCCTAACCCTCTCACTTACAATAACCCTAACCCTAACCCTAGCCCCAACCCTGACCCTAGCCCTAACCCTAACCCAACCCCTACCACTAACCCTAACCCTAACCATAACCGTAACCCTAACCCTCACCCGAGCCCTAAACTTAACCCTATCCCTAACCCTAAACGTAACCCTAGCGCTAACCCTAACGCTAAGCCTAAGCCTAAACCTAACCTTAGCCCTAATTCTAACCCTAGGCCTAGCCCTAACCCTAGCCCTAGCCCTACCCTACCCCTACCCCTAACTCAAACTGTAACCCTAAACTGAACCTGAACCCTAACGCTAGCCCTAAATCTAGCTCTAACGCATGTCCTAACCATTAACCTAGCCCTAGCCCTAGCCCTAACACTAGCCCTAGCCCTAATCCTAACCCTAACCCTAACCCAAACCCTAACCCAAACCCTAGCCCTAACCCTAACCCAAAGCCTACCACTAAACCTAACCAAAACCCTAACCATAATCATAAACCTAACCCTAACCCTAGCCCTAACCCTAATGATAACCCTAGCCCTAACCCAAACCCTAAAACTAACCCTCACCCTAAACCTAGCCCTCACCCTAACCCTAACTCTACTCCTAACCCTAAACCTCACCGAACCCTAACCCTAGCCATAACGCTAGCCCTAACCGTAGCTCTAGCCCTAGCCCTAACCCTAACCCTAACCCTAACCCTAAACCTAAACCTAACTCTAACGCTAACGCCAGCCCTAACCCTAATGCTAACCCTAGCCGTAACCCTCATCCTCACCCTCACCCTAACCATAGCCCTCACACTGACCCTAACCCTAACTGTAACAATAGCCCTCGACCTAACCCTAGCCCTAACCCTAATCCTAACGCTAACCATAACCCTAACCCTAACAAAAAAACATATCCCTAAACCTAAATCTCACCCTAACACTAGCCTTAGCCCTAACCCTCTCACTAACTGTAACCCTAACCCTAATCCTAGCCTAAACTCTATCCCTAGCCCTAACCCTAACCCAACACCTACCACTAACCCTAACCCTAACGCTAACCCAAACCCTAACCAGAACCAGAACCGTAACCCTAACCCTAACCCGAGTCCTAAACTTAACCCTAGCCCTAACCCTAACCCTAAGCCTAACCCTAGCGCTAACCCTAACCCTAACCCTAAACCTAACTATAGCCTTAACCCAAACCCTAGGCCTAGACCTACCCCTACCCCTACCCCTACTCCTAAACCAAACTGTAACCCTAAACTAAAACTGAACCCTAACCCTAACCCTAGCCCTAGCTCTAGTTCTAAACCTAGCCCTAACCCTGACACTAGCCCTAGCCCTAACCCTAGACCTTACCCTAACTCAAAGCCTACCACTAACCCTAACACAAACCCTAACCATAACCGTAGCCCTAACCCTAATGCTAACCCTAGCCCTAACACTAACCAGAACCCTCACCCTAACCCTAGCCCTCACCCTATACCTAACCCGAACCATAAACCTAACCCTAACCCTAAACCTAACCTAAGACCTAACCCTAGCCCTAACCCTAGCCCTATCCGTAGCCCTAGCCCTAGCCCTAACCCTAGCCCTAGCCCGAACCCGAACCCTAACCCTAACCCTAACCCTAACCCTAACCCTAGCCCAAAGCGTCACCCTAACGATAACCCTAACCCTAGACCTAACCCTAACCCTAGCCCTAACCCTAACCCTAACCCTAACCCTAACCCTAACCCTAACCCTAACCCTTACCCTAACCCTAACCCTAACCCTAATCCTAACCGAAACAGTATCCCTAACCCTAACCATAACCCTAGGCTTAGCCCTAAGCCTCTCACTTACAATAACCCTAACCCTAACCCTAGCCCCAACCCTGACCCTAGCCCTAACCCTAACCCAACCCCTACCACTAACCCTAACCCTAACCCAAACCCTAACCATAACCGTAACCCTAACCCTAACCCGAGCCCTAAACCTAACGCTATCCCTAACCCTAAACGTAACCCTAGCGCTAACCCTAACGCTAACGCTAACCCTAAACCTAACCTTAGCCCTAATTCTAACCCTAGGCCTAGCCCTAACCCTAGCCCTAGCCCTACCGTACCCCTACCCCTATCTCAAACTGTAACCCTAAACTGAACCTGAACCCTAACGCTAGCCCTAAATCTAGCTCTAACGCATGTCCTGACAGTTACCCAGCCCTAGCCCTAGCCCTAAGACTAGCCCTAGCCCTAATCCTAACCCTAACCCTAACCCTAACCCTAACCCAAGCCCAAACCCTAGCCGTAGCCCTAACCCCACCCTAACCCTAACCCGAACCCTAGCCCTAACCCGAACCCTAGCCCTAACCGTAACGCTAACCCTAGCCCTAGACCTAGCCCTAGCCCTATCCCTAGCCCTAGCCCGAGCCGTAACCCTAAACCTAACCCTAGCCCAGACCCTATCCCTAAACCTATCCCTACCCCTAAACCTAACCCTAGCCCTAACCCTAACCCTAACCCTAACCCTACCCCTACCCCTAACCCTAGCCCTAGCACTAACCCTAACCCTAACCCTACCCCTACCCCTAACCCTAGCCCTAGCGCTAACCCTAACGCTAACCCTAACCCTAGCCCTAGTCCTAGCTTTAACCCTAGCCCTAGCCCTAGCCCTAGCCCTAGCCCTAAACCTAACCCCAACCCCAACCCTAACCCTAACCCTAACCCTAACCCTAACCCGAACCGAACCCGAACTCAAACCCTAACCCTACCCCAACCACAACACCAACCGCAACCACAACCGTAACCCTAAGCCTAACCCTAACCCTAACCCTAACCTCAACCACAACCCTAGCCCTAACTCTAACCCTAACCCTAACCCTAACCCTAACCGTAACCCCAAACCTAACCCTAGCCCTAGCCCTAACATTAACCCTAACCCTAGCCATAGCCTTAATCCTCACCCTAACCCTAACCCAAACCCTAACCCAAACCCTAGCCCTAACCCTAACCCAAAGCCTACCACTAAACCTAACCAAAACCCTAACCATAATCATAAACCTAACCCTAACCCTAGCCCTAATCCTAATGATAACCCTAGCCCTAACCCTAACCCTAAAACTAACCCTCACCCTAAACCTAGGCCTCACCCTAACCCCAACCCTAACCCTAACCCTCACCAAGCCCTAACCCTAGCCCTAAGCCTAGCCCTAACCGTAGCCCTAGCCCCAGCCCTAACCCTAACCCTAACCCTTGCCCTAGCCCTAGCCCTAGCCCTAACCCTAACCCAAGCCCTAACCCTAGCCCTAACCCTAGCCCTAACCCTAGACCTTACCCTAACTCAAAGCCTACCACTAACCCTAACACAAACCCTAACCATAACTGTAGACCTAACCCTAATGCTAACCCTAACCCTAGCCCTAACACTAACCAGAACCCTCACCCTAACCCTAGCCCTCACCCTATACCTAACCCGAACCCTAAACCTTAACCCTAACCCTAACCCTAACCTAAGCCCTAACCCTAGCCCTAACGCTAGCCCTATACGTAGCCTTAGCCCTAGCCCTAGCCCTAACCCTAGCCCTAGCCCGAACCCGAACCCGAACCCTAACCCTAACCCTAACCCTAACCCTAGCCCAAAGTGTCACCCTAACGATAACCCTAACCCTAGACCTAACCCTAACCCTAACCCTAAACCTCACCCTAGCCCTAACCCTAACCCTAACCCTAACCCTAACTCTAACCCTAAGCATAGCCCTTGCCCTAACCCTTGCCCTAGCCCTAGCCCTAACCCTCACCCTAACCCTAACCCTAACCCTAACCCTAACCATAGCCCTTGCCTAACCCTTGCCCTAGCCCTAGCCCTAGCCCTAACCCTAACCCAAGCCCTAACCCTAGCCCTAACCCTAGCCCTAACCTTAGCCCTAACTGTAGCCCTAGCAGTAACCCTAGCCCTAGCCCGAACACTAACCCTAACCCTAACACAAACCCTAACCCTAACCCTAACTCTAACCTTAACCCTAACCCTAACCTTAACCCTAACCCTAACCCTCGACCTAACCCTAGCCCTAACCCTAATCC
>NC_139475.1:24092500-24120000 GCF_057233095.1 Heloderma suspectum | reverse complement strand
AACCCTAACCCTAACCCTAACCTCAACCACAACCCTAGCCCTAACTCTAACCCTAACCCTAACCCTAACCCTAACCCAAACCCTAACCCAAACCCTAGCCCTAACCCTAACCCAAAGCCTACCACTAAACCTAACCAAAACCCTAACCATAATCATAAACCTAACCCTAACCCTAGCCCTAATCCTAATGATAACCCTAGCCCTAACCCTAACCCTAAAACTAACCCTCACCCTAAACCTAGGCCTCACCCTAACCCCAACCCTAACCCTAACCCTCACCAAGCCCTAACCCTAGCCCTAAGCCTAGCCCTAACCGTAGCCCTAGCCCCAGCCCTAACCCTAACCCTAACCCTTGCCCTAGCCCTAGCCCTAGCCCTAGCCCTAACCCTAACCCAAGCCCTAACCCTAGCCCTAACCCTAGCCCTAACCCTAGACCTTACCCTAACTCAAAGCCTACCACTAACCCTAACACAAACCCTAACCATAACCGTAGACCTAACCCTAATGCTAACCCTAACCCTAGCCCTAACACTAACCAGAACCCTCACCCTAACCCTAGCCCTCACCCTATACCTAACCCTCACCCTAAACCTTAACCCTAACCCTAACCCTAACCTAAGCCCTAACCCTAGCCCTAACGCTAGCCCTATACGTAGCCCTAGCCCTAGCCCTAGCCCTAACCCTAGCCCTAGCCCGAACCCGAACCCGAACCCGAACCCTAACCCTAACCCTAACCCTAACCCTAGCCCAAAGTGTCACCCTAACGATAACCCTAACCCTAGACCTAACCCTAACCCTAACCCTAAACCTCACCCTAGCCCTAACCCTAACCCTAACCCTAACCCTAACTCTAACCCTAAGCATAGCCCTTGCCCTAACCCTTGCCCTAGCCCTAGCCCTAGCCCTAACCCTAACCCAAGCCCTAACCCTAGCCCTAACCCTAGCCCTAACCTTAGCCCTAACTGTAGCCCTAGCAGTAACCCTAGCCCTAGCCCGAACACTAACCCTAACCCTAACACAAACCCTAACCCTAACCCTAACTCTAACCTTAACCCTAACCCTAACCCTAACCTTAACCCTAACCCTAACCCTCGACCTAACCCTAGCCCTAACCCTAATCCTAACGCTAACCATAACCCTAACCCTAACAAAAAACCGTATCCCTAAACCTAAATCTCACCCTAACACTAGCCTTAGCCCTAACCCTCTCACTAACTGTAACCTAACCCTAATCCTAGCCTAAACTCTATCCCTAGCCCTAACCCTAACCCAACACCTACCACTAACCGTAACGCTAACCCAAACCCTAACCAGAACCAGAACCGTAACCCTAAACCTAACCCGAGCCCTAAACCTAACCCTAGCCCTAACCCTAACCCTAAGCCTAACCCTAGCGCTAACCCTAACCCTAACCCTAAACCTAACTATAGCCTTAACCCTAACCCTAGGCCTAGACCTAACCCTACCCCTACCCCTAAACCAAACTGTAACCCTAAACTGAAACTGAACCCTAACCCTAACCCTAGCCCTAGCTCTAGTTCTAAACCTAGCCCTAAACCTTACCCTAGCCCTAGCCCTAACCCTAGACCTTACCCTAACCCAAAGCCTACCACTAACCCTAATACAAACCCTCGCCCTAACCGTAGCCCTCACCCTATACCTAACGCTAACCCTAACCCTAACCCTTGCCCTAGCCCAAGCCCTAGCCATAGCCCTAACCCTAACACTAGCCCTAGCCTTAGCCCTAACCCTTGTCCGAGCCCTAACCCTAACCATAGCCGTAACCCTAACCCTACCCTAATCCTACCCCTACCCCTTCCCATAACCCTAACCGTAGCCCTGACCCTAATGCTAACCCTGGCCCTAACACTAACCCTAACCCTCACCCTAACCCTAGTCCTGACCCTCACCCTAACCCCAACCGTAACCCTAACCCGATCTCTAACCCTAACCATAGCCCTTGCCCTAACCCTTGCCCTAGCCCTAGCCCTAGCCCGAGCCCTAACCCTCACCCTAACCCTAACCCTAACCCTAACCCTAACCATAGCCCTTGCCCTAACCCTTGCCCTAGCCCTAGCCCTAGCCCTAACCCTAACCCTAACCCAAGCCCTACCCCTAGCCCTAACCCTAGCCCTTACCATAGCCCTAGCAGTAACCCTAGCCCTAGCCTGAACACTAACCCTAACCCAAACCCTAACCCTAACCCTAACCCTAACTCTAACCTTAACCCTAACCCTAACCCTAACCCTAACCCTAACCCTAACCCTAACCCTCGACCTAACCCTAGCCCTAACCCTAATCCTAACGCTAACCATAACCCTAACCCTAACAAAAAACCATATCCCTAAACCTAACTCTCACCCTAACACTAGCCTAAGCCCTAACCCTCTCACTAACTGTAACCCTAACCCTAATCCTAGCCTAAACTCTATCCCTAGCCCTAACCCTAACCCAACACCTACCACTAACCCTAACGCTAACCCAAACCCTAACCGGAACCAGAACCGTAACCCTAACCCTAACCCGAGCCCTAAACCTAACCCTAGCCCTAACCCTAACCCTAAGCCTAACCCTAGCGCTAACCCTAACCCTAACCCTAAACCTAACTATAGCCTTAACCCAAACCCTAGGCCTAGACCTAACCCTACCCCTACCCCTACCCCTAAACCAAACTGTAACCCTAAACTAAAACTGAACCCTAACCCTAACCCTAGCCCTAGCTCTAGTTCTAAACCTAGCCCTAGCCCTAACCCTAGACCTTACCCTAACTCAAAGCCTACCACTAACCCTAACACAAACCCAAACGATAACCGTAGACCTAACCCTCATGCTAACCCTAGCCCTAACACTAACCAGAACCCTCACCCTAACCCTAGCCCTCACCCTATACCTAACCCTAACCCTAAACCTAACCCTTGCCCTAGCCCAAGCCCTAGCCATAGCCCTAACCCTAACACTAGCCCTAGCCTTAACCCTAACCCTTATCCGAGCCCTAACCCTAACCATAGCCATAACCCTAACCCTACCCTAATCCTACCCCGACCCCTTCCCATAACCCTAACCGTAGCCCTGACCCTAATGCTAACCCTGCCCCTAACACTAACCCTAACCCTCACCCTAACCCTAGTCCTGACCCTCACCCTAACCCCAACCGTAACCCTAACCCGATCTCTAACCCTAATCATAGCCCTTGCCCTAACCCTTGCCCTAACCCTTGCCCTAGACCTAGCCCTAGACCTAGCCCTAACCCTCACCCTAACCCTCACCCTAACCCTAACCCTAACCATAGCCCTTGCCCTAACCCTTGCCCTAGCCCTAGCCCTAGACCTAAAACTAACCCTAACCCAAGCCCTAACCCTAGCCCTAACCCTAGCCCTAACCGTAGCCCTAGCAGTAACCCTAGCCCTAGCCCGAACACTAACCCTAACCCTAACCCAAACCCTAACGCTAACCCTAACTCTAACCTTAACCCTAACACTAACCCTAACCCTAACCCTAACCCTAACCCTAACCCTAACCCTCGACCTAACCCTAACACTAACCCTAATCCTAACGCTAACCATAACCCTAAACCTAACAAAAAAACATATCCCTAAACCTAAATCTCACCCTAACACTAGGCTTAGCCCTAACCCTCTCACTAACTGTAACCCTAACCCTAATCCTAGCCTAAACTCTATCCCTAGCCCTAACCCTAACCCAACACCTACCACTAACCCTAACGCTAACCCAAACCCTAACCAGAACCGTAACCCTAACCCTAACCCGAGCCCTAAACCTAACCCTAGCCCTAACCCTAACCCTAAGCCTAACCCTAGCGCTAACCCTAACCCTAACCCTAAACCTAAATTTAGCCTTAACCCTAACCCTAGGCCTAGACCTACCCCTACCCCTACCCCTACCCCTACCCATAAACCAAACTGTAACCCTAAACTAAAACTGAACCCTAACCCTAACCTTAGCCCTAGCTCTAGTTCTACCCCTAGCCCTAACCCTTAACCTAGCCCTAGCCCTAACCCTAGACCTTACCCTAACTCAAAGCCTACCACTAACCCTAACACAAATCCTAACCATAACCGTAGCCCTAACCTTAATGCTAACCCTAGCCCTAACACTAACCAGAACCCTCAACCTAACCCTAGCCCTCACCCTATACCTAACCCGAACCATAAACCTAACCCTAACCCTAACCCTAACCTAAGACCTAACTCTAGCCCTAACCCTAGCCCTATCCGTAGCCCTAGCCCTAGCCCTAACCCTAGCCCTAGCCGGAACCCGAACCCGAACCCGAACCCGAACCCTAACCCTAACCCTAACCCTAACCCTAACCCTAGCCCAAAGCGTCACCCTAACGATAACCCTAACCCTAGACCTAACCCTAACCCTAACCCTAACCCTAAACCTCACCCTAGCCCTAACCCTAACCCTAACCCTAACCCTTACCCTAACCCTAACCCTAACCCTAATCCTAACCGAAACAGTATCCCTAACCCTAACCATAACCCTAGGCTTAGCCCTAAGCCTCTCACTTACAATAACCCTAACCCTAACCCTAGCCCCAACCCTGACCCTAGCCCTAACCCTAACCCAACCCCTACCACTAACCCTAACCCTAACCCAAACCCTAACCATAACCGTAACCCTAACCCTAACCCGAGCCCTAAACCTAACGCTATCCCTAACCCTAAACGTAACCCTAGCGCTAACCCTAACGCTAACCCTAACCCTAAACCTAACCTTAGCCCTAATTCTAACCCTAGGCCTAGCCCTAACCCTAGCCCTAGCCCTACCCTACCCCTACCCCTAACTCAAACTGTAACCCTAAACTGAACCTGAACCCTAACGCTAGCCCTAAATCTAGCTCTAACGCATGTCCTAACAGTTACCCAGCCCTAGCCCTAGCCCTAAGACTAGCCCTAGCCCTAATCCTAACCCTAACCCTAACCCTAACCCTAACCCAAGCCCTAACCCTAGCCGTAGCCCTAACCCCACCCTAACCCTAACCCGAACCCTAGCCCTAACCCGAACCCTAGCCCTAACCGTAACGCTAACCCTAGCCCTAGACCTAGCCCTAGCCCTATCCCTAGCCCTAGCCCGAGCCGTAACCCTAAACCTAACCCTAGCCCAGACCCTATCCCTAAACCTATCCCTACCCCTAAACCTAACCCTAGCCCTAACCCTAACCCTAACCCTAACCCTACCCCTACCCCTAACCCTAGCCCTAGCACTAACCCTAACCCTAACCCTACCCCTAACCCTAACCCTAGCCCTAGCGCTAACCCTAACGCTAACCCTAACCCTAGCCCTAGTCCTAGCTTTAACCCTAGCCCTAGCCCTAGCCCTAGCCCTAAACCTAACCCCAACCCCAACCCTAACCCTAACCCTAACCCTAACCCGAACCCGAACTCAAACCCTAACCCCAACCCCAACCACAACACCAACCGCAACCACAACCGTAACCCTAAGCCTAACCCTAACCCTAACCCTAACCTCAACCACAACCCTAGCCCTAACTCTAACCCTAACCCTAACCCTAACCCTAACCGTAACCCCAAACCTAACCCTAGCCCTAGCCCTAACATTAACCCTAACCCTAGCCATAGCCTTAATCCTCACCCTAACCCTAACCCAAACCCTAACCCAAACCCTAGCCCTAACCCTAACCCAAAGCCTACCACTAAACCTAACCAAAACCCTAACCATAATCATAAACCTAACCCTAACCCTAGCCCTAATCCTAATGATAACCCTAGCCCTAACCCTAACCCTAAAACTAACCCTCACCCTAAACCTAGGCCTCACCCTAACCCCAACCCTAACCCTAACACTCACCAAGCCCTAACCCTAGCCCTAAGCCTAGCCCTAACCGTAGCCCTAGCCCCAGCCCTAACCCTAACCCTAACCCTTGCCCTAGCCCTAGCCCTAGCCCTAGCCCTAACCCTAACCCTAACCCAAGCCCTAACCCTAGCCCTAACCCTAGCCCTAACCCTAGACCTTACCCTAACTCAAAGCCTACCACTAACCCTAACACAAACCCTAACCATAACCGTAGACCTAACCCTAATGCTAACCCTAACCCTAGCCCTAACACTAACCAGAACCCTCACCCTAACCCTAGCCCTCACCCTATACCTAACCCGAACCCTAAACCTTAACCCTAACCCTAACCCTAACCTAAGCCCTAACCCTAGCCCTAACGCTAGCCCTATACGTAGCCCTAGCCCTAGCCCTAGACCTAACCCTAGCCCTAGCCCGAACCCGAACCCGAACCCTAACCCTAACCCTAACCCTAACCCTAGCCCAAAGTGTCACCCTAACGATAACCCTAACCCTAGACCTAACCCTAACCCTAACCCTAAACCTCACCCTAGCCCTAACCCTAACCCTAACCCTAACCCTAACTCTAACCCTAAGCATAGCCCTTGCCCTAACCCTTGCCCTAGCCCTAGCCCTAACCCTCACCCTAACCCTAACCCTAACCCTAACCCTAACCCTAACCATAGCCCTTGCCTAACCCTTGCCCTAGCCCTAGCCCTAGCCCTAACCCTAACCCAAGCCCTAACCCTAGCCCTAACCCTAGCCCTAACCTTAGCCCTAACTGTAGCCCTAGCAGTAACCCTAGCCCTAGCCCGAACACTAACCCTAACCCTAACACAAACCCTAACCCTAACCCTAACTCTAACCTTAACCCTAACCCTAACCTTAACCCTAACCCTAACCCTAACCCTCGACCTAACCCTAGCCCTAACCCTAATCCTAACGCTAACCATAACCCTAACCCTAACAAAAAACCGTATCCCTAAACCTAAATCTCACCCTAACACTAGCCTTAGCCCTAACCCTCTCACTAACTGTAACCTAACCCTAATCCTAGCCTAAACTCTATCCCTAGCCCTAACCCTAACCCAACACCTACCACTAACCGTAACGCTAACCCAAACCCTAACCAGAACCAGAACCGTAACCCTAAACCTAACCCGAGCCCTAAACCTAACCCTAGCCCTAACCCTAACCCTAAGCCTAACCCTAGCGCTAACCCTAACCCTAACCCTAAACCTAACTATAGCCTTAACCCTAACCCTAGGCCTAGACCTACCCCTACCCCTACCCCTAAACCAAACTGTAACCCTAAACTGAAACTGAACCCTAACCCTAACCCTAGCCCTAGCTCTAGTTCTAAACCTAGCCCTAAACCTTACCCTAGCCCTAGCCCTAACCCTAGACCTTACCCTAACCCAAAGCCTACCACTAACCCTAATACAAACCCTCGCCCTAACCGTAGCCCTCACCCTATACCTAACCCTAACCCTAACCCTAACCCTTGCCCTAGCCCAAGCCCTAGCCATAGCCCTAACCCTAACACTAGCCCTAGCCTTAGCCCTAACCCTTGTCCGAGCCCTAACCCTAACCATAGCCGTAACCCTAACCCTACCCTAATCCTACCCCTACCCCTTCCCATAACCCTAACCGTAGCCCTGACCCTAATGCTAACCCTGGCCCTAACACTAACCCTAACCCTCACCCTAACCCTAGTCCTGACCCTCACCCTAACCCCAACCGTAACCCTAACCCGATCTCTAACCCTAACCATAGCCCTTGCCCTAACCCTTGCCCTAGCCCTAGCCCTAGCCCGAGCCCTAACCCTCACCCTAACCCTAACCCTAACCCTAACCCTAACCCTAACCATAGCCCTTGCCCTAACCCTTGCCCTAGCCCTAGCCCTAGCCCTAACCCTAACCCTAACCCAAGCCCTACCCCTAGCCCTAACCCTAGCCCTTACCATAGCCCTAGCAGTAACCCTAGCCCTAGCCTGAACACTAACCCTAGCCCTAGCCCGAACACTAACCCTAACCCTAACCCAAACCCTAACGCTAACCCTAACACTAACCCTAACCCTCACCCTAACCCTAGTCCTGACCCTCACCCTAACCCCAACCGTAACCCTAACCCGATCTCTAACCCTAACCATAGCCCTTGCCCTAACCCTAGCCCTAGCCCTAGCCCTAGCCCTAGCCCTATACCTAGCCCTAGCCCGAGCCTTAACCCTAAACCTAACCCTAGCCCAGACCCTATCCCTAAACCTATCCCTACCCCTACACCTAACCCTATCCCTAACCCTAAACGTAACCCTAGCGCTAACCCTAGCGCTAACCCTAACCCTAAACCTAACCTTAGCCCTAATTCTAACCCTAGGCCTAGCCCTAACCCTAGCCCTAGCCCTACCCTACCCCTACCCCTAACTCAAACTGTAACCCTAAACTGAACCTAAACCCTAACGCTAGCCCTAACTCTAGCTCTAACGCATGTCCTAACCGTTACCCTAGCCCTAGTCCTAACACTAGCCCTAGCCCTAATCCTAACCCTAACCCTAACCCAAACCCTAACCCAAACCCTAGCCCTAACCCTAACCCAAAGCCTACCACTAAACCTAACCAAAACCCTAACCATAATCATAAACCTAACCCTAACCCTAGCCCTAACCCTAATGATAACCCTAGCCCTAACCCTAACCCTAAAACTAACCCTCACCCTAAACCTAGCCCTCACCCTAACCCTAACTCTACTCCTAACCCTAAACCTCACCAAACCCTAACCCTAGCCATAACGCAAGCCCTAACCGTAGGCCTAGCCCTAGCCCTAACCCTAACCCTAACCCTAAACCTAAACCTAACTCTAATGCTAACGCTAACGCCAGCCCTATCCCTAATGCTAACCCTAGCCGTAACCCTCACCCTCACCCTAACCATAGCCCTCACACTGACCCTAAACTTAACCGTAACAATAGCCCTTGACCTAACCCTTGCCCTAGCCCTAGCCCTATCCCTATCCCTAGTCCTATCCCTATCCCTATCCCTATCCCTATCCCTATCCCTAGTCCTATCCCTAGCCCTAACCCTAACCCAAGCCCAAACCCTAGCCGTAGCCCTAACCCCACCCTAACCCTAACCCGAACTCTAGCCCTAACCCGAACCCTAGCCCTAACCCTAACACTAACCCTAGCCCTATCCCTATCCCTACCCCTATCCCTATCCCTATCCCTAGCCCTAGCCCTAGCCCTAGCCCGAGCCTTAACCCTAAACCTAACCCTAGCCCAGACCCTATCCCTAAACCTATCCCTACCCCTAAACCTAACCCTAGCCCTAGCCCTAACCCCAACCCTAACCCTAGTCCTAGCGCTAACCCTAACGCTAACCCTAACCCTAGCCCTAGCCCTAGCTTTAACCCTAGCCCTAGCCCTAAACCTAACCCCAACCCCAACCCTAACCCTAACCCAAACCATAAACCTACCCCAAACCCTAACCCTAACCCTAACCCGAACCGAACCCGAACTCAAACCCTAACCCCAACCCCAACCACAACACAACACCAACCGCAACCACAACCGTAAACCTAATCCTAACCCTAACCCTAACCCTAACCTCTACCCCAACCCTAGCCCTAACTCTAACCCTAACCCTAACCCTAACCGTAACCCTAACCGTAACCCCAAACCTAACCCTAGCCCTAGCCCTAACATTAACCCTAACCCTAGCCCTAACCCTAGACCTTACCCTAACCCAAAGCCTACCACTAACACTAATACAAACCCTAACCATAACCGTTGCCCTAACCCTAATGCTTACCCTAGCCCTAACACTAACCAGAACCCTCACCCTAACCCTAGCCCTCACCCTATACCTAACCTTAACCCTAACCCTTGCCCTAGCCCAAGACCTAGCCATAGCCCTAACTCTAAAACTAGCCCTAGCCTTAGACCTAACCCTTGTCCGAACTCTAACCCTAACCATAGCCCTTGCCCTAACCCTTGCCCTAGCCCTAGCCCTAGCCCTAACCCTAACCCTAACCCAAGCCCTACCCCTAGCCCTAACCCTAGCCCTAACCGTAGCCCTAGCAGTAACCCTAGCCCTAGCCCGAACACTAACCCTAACCCAAACCCTAACCCTAACCCTAACTCTAACCTTAACCCTAACCCTAACCCTAACCCTAACCCTAACCCTAACCCTAACCCTAACCCTCGACCTAACCCTAGCCCTAACCCTAATCCTAACGCTAACCATAACCCTAACCCTAACAAAAAAACATATCCCTAAACCTAAATCTCACCCTAACACTAGCCTTAGCCCTAACCCTCTCACTAACTGTAACCCTAACCCTAATCCTAGCCTAAACTCTATACCTAGCACTAACCCTAACCCAACACCTACCACTAACCCTAACCCTAACGCTAACCCAAACCCTAACCAGAACCAGAACCGTAACCCTAACCCTAACCCGAGCCCTAAACCTAACCCTAGCCCTAACCCTAACCCTAAGCCTAACCCTAGCGCTAACCCTAACCCTAACCCTAAACCTAACTATAGCCTTAACCCAAACCCTAGGCCTAGACCTAACCCTACCCCTACCCCTACCCCTAAACCAAACTGTAACCCTAAACTAAAACTGAACCCTAACCCTAACCCTAGCCCTAGCTCTAGTTCTAAACCTAGCCCTAACCCTGACCCTAGCCCTAGCCCTAACCCTAGACCTTACCCTAACTCAAAGCCTACCACTAACCCTAACACAAACCCTAACCATAACCGTAGCCCTAACCCTAATGCTAACCCTAGACCTAACACTAACCAGAACCCTCACCCTAACCCTAGCCCTCAACCTATACCTAACCCGAACCCTAACCCTAGCCCTAACCCTAGCCCTATCCGTAGCCCTAGCCCTAGCCCTAACCCTAACCCTAGCCCTAGCCCTAACCCTAACCCTAACACTAATTCTAACCCTATCCGGAACCCGAACCCAAACTCAAACCCTAACCCCAACCCCAACCACAACACGACACCAACCACAACCCCAACCGTAACCCTCACCCTAACCTCAACCCCAACCCCAGCCCTAACCCTAACCCTAACCCTAAACCTAAACCTAAACCTAACCCTAGCCCTAACCCTAACTCTAACCCAAATCCTAAACCTAACCCAAACCCTAACCCTAGCCATAACCCTAACCCTAACCTTAGCCCAAACCCTAACCCTAGACCTAACCCTAACCCAAAGCCTACCACAAACCCTAACCCAAACCCTAACCATAACCATAGCCCTAACCCTGACCCTAACCGTAGCCCTAACCCTAATGCTAACCCTAGCCCTAACACTAACCCTAACCCTCACCCTAACCCTAGCCCTCACCCTAACCCTGACCCTAACCCTAACCCTAACCCTAACCATAACCCTAACCATAGCCCTTGCCGTAACCCTTGCCGTAGCCCTAACCCTAGCCCTAACCCTAGTCGTAACCATAGCCCTAGCCCTAACCCTAGCCCTAGCCCGAACCCTAACCCTAACCCTAACACTAACCCTAACCCTAACCCTAAACCTAACCCTAACCCTAACCCTAACCATAACCCTAACCCTAACCCTAGACCTAACCCTAACCCTAACCCTAACCCTAACCCTAGCCCTAACCCTAAGCCTAACCCAAACCATATCCCTAAACCTAAGCCTAACCCTAACACTAGCCTTAGCCCTAACCCTCTCACTAACTGTAACCTAACCCTAATCATAGCCTAAACTCTATCCCTATCCCTAACCCTAACCCAACACCTACCACTAACCGTAACGCTAACCCAAACCCTAACCAGAAATAGAACCGTAACCCAAAACCTAACCCGAGCCCTAAACCTAACCCTAGCCCTAACCCTAACCCTAAGCCTAACCCTAGCGCTAACCCTAACCCTAACCCTAAACCTAACTATAGCCTTAACCCTAACCCTAGGCCTAGACCTAACCCTACCCCTATGCCTACCCCTAAACCAAACTGTAACCCTAAACTGAAACTGAACCCTAACCCTAACCCTAGCCCTAGCTCTAGTTCTAAACCTAGCCCTAACCCTTACCCTAGCCCTAGCCCTAACCCTAGACCTTACCCTAACCCAAAGCCTACCACTAACCCTAATACCAACCCTAACCATAACCGTAGCCCTAACCCTAATGCTTACCCTAGCCCTAACACTAACCAGAACCCTCACCCTAACCCTAGCCCTCACCCTGTACCTAACCCTAACCCTAACCTTAACCCTTGCCCTAGCCATAGCCCTAACCCTAACACTAGCCCTAGCCTTAGCCCTAACCCTTGTCCGAGCCCTAACCCTAACCATAGCCGTAACCCTAACCCTACCCTAATCCTACCCCTACCCCTACCCCTAACCCTAACCGTAGCCCTGACCCTAATGCTAACCCTGGCCCTAACACTAACCCTAACCCTCACGCTAACCCTAGTCCTGACCCTCACCCTAACCCCAACCATAACCCTAACCCGAACTCTAACCCTAATCATAGCCCTTGCCCTAACCCTTGCCCTAGCCCTAGCCCTAGCCCGAGCCCTAACCCTCACCCTAACCCTAACCCTAACCCTAACCCTAACCCTAACCCTAACCATAGCCCTTGCCCTAACCCTTGCCCTAGCCCTAGCCCTAGCCCTAACCCTAACCCTAACCCAAGCCCTACACCTAGCCCTAACCCTAGCCCTTACCGTAGCCCTAGCAGTAACCCTAGCCCTAGCCTGAACACTAACCCTAACCCAAACCCTAACCCTAACCCTAAACCTAACTCTAACCCTAACCCTAACCCTAACCCTAACCCTAACCCTAACCCTCGACCTAACCCTAGCCCTAATCCTAATCCTAACGCTAACCATAACCCTAACCCTAACAAAAAACCATATCCCTAAACCTAAATCTCACCCTAACACTAGCCTTAGCCCTAACCCTCTCACTAACTGTAACCCTAACCCTAATCCTAGCCTAAACTCTATCCCTAGCCCTAACCCTAACCCAACACCTACCACTAACCCTAACCCTAACGCTAACCCAAACCCTAACCAGAACCAGAACCGTAACCCTAACCCTAACCCGAGTCCTAAACTTAACCCTAGCCCTAACCCTAACCCTAAGCCTAACCCTAGCGCTAACCCTAACCCTAACCCTAAACCTAACTATAGCCTTAACCCAAACCCTAGGCCTAGACCTACCCCTACCCCTACCCCTACTCCTAAACCAAACTGTAACCCTAAACTAAAACTGAACCCTACCCTAACCCTAGCCCTAGCTCTAGTTCTAAACCTAGCCCTAACCCTGACACTAGCCCTAGCCCTAACCCTAGACCTTACCCTAACTCAAAGCCTACCACTAACCCTAACACAAACCCTAACCATAACCGTAGCCCTAACCCTAATGCTAACCCTAGCCCTAACACTAACCAGAACCCTCACCCTAACCCTAGCCCTCACCCTATACCTAACCCGAACCATAAACCTAACCCTAACCCTAACCCTAACCTAAGACCTAACCCTAGCCCTAACCCTAGCCCTATCCGTAGCCCTAGCCCTAGCCCTAACCCTAGCCCTAGCCCGAACCCGAACCCTAACCCTAACCCTAACCCTAACCCTAGCCCAAAGCGTCACCCTAACGATAACCCTAACCCTAGACCTAACCCTAACCCTAGCCCTAACCCTAACCCTAACCCTAACCCTAACCCTTACCCTAACCCTAACCCTAACCCTAATCCTAACCGAAACAGTATCCCTAACCCTAACCATAACCCTAGGCTTAGCCCTAAGCCTCTCACTTACAATAACCCTAACCCTAACCCTAGCCCCAACCCTGACCCTAGCCCTAACCCTAACCCAACCCCTACCACTAACCCTAACCCTAACCCAAACCCTAACCATAACCGTAACCCTAACCCTAACCCGAGCCCTAAACCTAACGCTATCCCTAACCCTAAACGTAACCCTAGCGCTAACCCTAACGCTAACCCTAACCCTAAACCTAACCTTAGCCCTAATTCTAACCCTAGGCCTAGCCCTAACCCTAGCCCTAGCCCTACCCTACCCCTACCCCTAACTCAAACTGTAACCCTAAACTGAACCTGAACCCTAACGCTAGCCCTAAATCTAGCTCTAACGCATGTCCTGACAGTTACCCAGCCCTAGCCCTAGCCCTAAGACTAGCCCTAGCCCTAATCCTAACCCTAACCCTAACCCTAACCCTAACCCAAGCCCAAACCCTAGCCGTAGCCCTAACCCCACCCTAACCCTAACCCGAACCCTAGCCCTAACCCGAACCCTAGCCCTAACCGTAACGCTAACCCTAGCCCTAGACCTAGCCCTAGCCCTATCCCTAGCCCTAGCCTGAGCCGTAACCCTAAACCTAACCCTAGCCCAGACCCTATCCCTAAACCTATCCCTACCCCTAAACCTAACCCTAGCCCTAACCCTAACCCTAACCCTAACC
The DNA here is from genome assembly GCF_057233095.1 of Heloderma suspectum. Taxonomy (NCBI): domain Eukaryota; kingdom Metazoa; phylum Chordata; class Lepidosauria; order Squamata; family Helodermatidae; genus Heloderma; species Heloderma suspectum. The sequence goes on along the minus strand of NC_139475.1, from coordinate 24,105,719 downwards.
CTACCCCTACCCCTAACCCTAGCCCTAGCACTAACCCTAACCCTAACCCTACCCCTACCCCTAACCCTAGCCCTAGCGCTAACCCTAACGCTAACCCTAACCCTAGCCCTAGTCCTAGCTTTAACCCTAGCCCTAGCCCTAGCCCTAGCCCTAGCCCTAAACCTAACCCCAACCCCAACCCTAACCCTAACCCTAACCCTAACCCGAACCTGAACTCAAACCCTAACCCCAACCCCAACCACAACACCAACCGCAACCACAACCGTAACCCTAAGCCTAACCCTAACCCTAACCCTAACCTCAACCACAACCCTAGCCCTAACTCTAACCCTAACCCTAACCCTAACCCTAACCGTAACCCCAAACCTAACCCTAGCCCTAGCCCTAACATTAACCCTAACCCTAGCCATAGCCTTAATCCTCACCCTAACCCTAACCCAAACCCTAACCCAAACCCTAGCCCTAACCCTAACCCAAAGCCTACCACTAAACCTAACCAAAACCCTAACCATAATCATAAACCTAACCCTAACCCTAGCCCTAATCCTAATGATAACCCTAGCCCTAACCCTAACCCTAAAACTAACCCTCACCCTAAACCTAGGCCTCACCCTAACCCCAACCCTAACCCTAACCCTCACCAAGCCCTAACCCTAGCCCTAAGCCTAGCCCTAACCGTAGCCCTAGCCCCAGCCCTAACCCTAACCCTAACCCTTGCCCTAGCCCTAGCCCTAGCCCTAGCCCTAACCCTAACCCAAGCCCTAACCCTAGCCCTAACCCTAGCCCTAACCCTAGACCTTACCCTAACTCAAAGCCTACCACTAACCCTAACACAAACCCTAACCATAACCGTAGACCTAACCCTAATGCTAACCCTAACCCTAGCCCTAACACTAACCAGAACCCTCACCCTAACCCTAGCCCTCACCCTATACCTAACCCTCACCCTAAACCTTAACCCTAACCCTAACCCTAACCTAAGCCCTAACCCTAGCCCTAACGCTAGCCCTATACGTAGCCCTAGCCCTAGCCCTAGCCCTAACCCTAGCCCTAGCCCGAACCCGAACCCGAACCCTAACCCTAACCCTAACCCTAACCCTAGCCCAAAGTGTCACCCTAACGATAACCCTAACCCTAGACCTAACCCTAACCCTAACCCTAAACCTCACCCTAGCCCTAACCCTAACCCTAACCCTAACCCTAACTCTAACCCTAAGCATAGCCCTTGCCCTAACCCTTGCCCTAGCCCTAGCCCTAGCCCTAACCCTAACCCAAGCCCTAACCCTAGCCCTAACCCTAGCCCTAACCTTAGCCCTAACTGTAGCCCTAGCAGTAACCCTAGCCCTAGCCCGAACACTAACCCTAACCCTAACACAAACCCTAACCCTAACCCTAACTCTAACCTTAACCCTAACCCTAACCTTAACCCTAACCCTAACCCTCGACCTAACCCTAGCCCTAACCCTAATCCTAACGCTAACCATAACCCTAACCCTAACAAAAAACCGTATCCCTAAACCTAAATCTCACCCTAACACTAGCCTTAGCCCTAACCCTCTCACTAACTGTAACCTAACCCTAATCCTAGCCTAAACTCTATCCCTAGCCCTAACCCTAACCCAACACCTACCACTAACCGTAACGCTAACCCAAACCCTAACCAGAACCAGAACCGTAACCCTAAACCTAACCCGAGCCCTAAACCTAACCCTAGCCCTAACCCTAACCCTAAGCCTAACCCTAGCGCTAACCCTAACCCTAACCCTAAACCTAACTATAGCCTTAACCCTAACCCTAGGCCTAGACCTAACCCTACCCCTACCCCTAAACCAAACTGTAACCCTAAACTGAAACTGAACCCTAACCCTAACCCTAGCCCTAGCTCTAGTTCTAAACCTAGCCCTAAACCTTACCCTAGCCCTAGCCCTAACCCTAGACCTTACCCTAACCCAAAGCCTACCACTAACCCTAATACAAACCCTCGCCCTAACCGTAGCCCTCACCCTATACCTAACCCTAACCCTAACCCTAACCCTTGCCCTAGCCCAAGCCCTAGCCATAGCCCTAACCCTAACACTAGCCCTAGCCTTAGCCCTAACCCTTGTCCGAGCCCTAACCCTAACCATAGCCGTAACCCTAACCCTACCCTAATCCTACCCCTACCCCTTCCCATAACCCTAACCGTAGCCCTGACCCTAATGCGAACCCTGGCCCTAACACTAACCCTAACCCTCACCCTAACCCTAGTCCTGACCCTCACCCTAATCCCAACCGTAACCCTAACCCGATCTCTAACCCTAACCATAGCCCTTGCCCTAACCCTTGCCCTAGCCCTAGCCCTAGCCCGAGCCCTAACCCTCACCCTAACCCTAACCCTAACCCTAACCCTAACCATAGCCCTTGCCCTAACCCTTGCCCTAGCCCTAGCCCTAGCCCTAACCCTAACCCAAGCCCTACCCCTAGCCCTAACCCTAGCCCTTACCATAGCCCTAGCAGTAACCCTAGCCCTAGCCTGAACACTAACCCTAACCCAAACCCTAACCCTAACCCTAACCCTAACTCTAACCTTAACCCTAACCCTAACCCTAACCCTAACCCTAACCCTAACCCTAACCCTAACCCTCGACCTAACCCTAGCCCTAACCCTAATCCTAACGCTAACCATAACCCTAACCCTAACAAAAAACCATATCCCTAAACCTAACTCTCACCCTAACACTAGCCTAAGCCCTAACCCTCTCACTAACTGTAACCCTAACCCTAATCCTAGCCTAAACTCTATCCCTAGCCCTAACCCTAACCCAACACCTACCACTAACCCTAACGCTAACCCAAACCCTAACCGGAACCAGAACCGTAACCCTAACCCTAACCCGAGCCCTAAACCTAACCCTAGCCCTAACCCTAACCCTAAGCCTAACCCTAGCGCTAACCCTAACCCTAACCCTAAACCTAACTATAGCCTTAACCCAAACCCTAGGCCTAGACCTAACCCTACCCCTACCCCTACCCCTAAACCAAACTGTAACCCTAAACTAAAACTGAACCCTAACCCTAACCCTAGCCCTAGCTCTAGTTCTAAACCTAGCCCTAACCCTGACCCTAGCCCTAGCCCTAACCCTAGACCTTACCCTAACTCAAAGCCTACCACTAACCCTAACACAAACCCAAACGATAACCGTAGACCTAACCCTAATGCTAACCCTAGCCCTAACACTAACCAGAACCCTCACCCTAACCCTAGCCCTCACCCTATACCTAACCCTAACCCTAAACCTAACCCTTGCCCTAGCCCAAGCCCTAGCCATAGCCCTAACCCTAACACTAGCCCTAGCCTTAACCCTAACCCTTATCCGAGCCCTAACCCTAACCATAGCCATAACCCTAACCCTACCCTAATCCTACCCCGACCCCTTCCCATAACCCTAACCGTAGCCCTGACCCTAATGCTAACCCTGCCCCTAACACTAACCCTAACCCTCACCCTAACCCTAGTCCTGACCCTCACCCTAACCCCAACCGTAACCCTAACCCGATCTCTAACCCTAATCATAGCCCTTGCCCTAACCCTTGCCCTAACCCTTGCCCTAGCCCTAGCCCTAGCCCTAGCCCTAACCCTCACCCTAACCCTCACCCTAACCCTAACCCTTAACCTAGCCCTAGCCCTAACCCTAGACCTTACCCTAACTCAAAGCCTACCACTAACCCTAACACAAATCCTAACCATAACCGTAGCCCTAACCTTAATGCTAACCCTAGCCCTAACACTAACCAGAACCCTCAACCTAACCCTAGCCCTCACCCTATACCTAACCCGAACCATAAACCTAACCCTAACCCTAACCCTAACCTAAGACCTAACTCTAGCCCTAACCCTAGCCCTATCCGTAGCCCTAGCCCTAGCCCTAACCCTAGCCCTAGCCGGAACCCGAACCCGAACCCGAACCCTAACCCTAACCCTAACCCTAACCCTAACCCTAACCCTAGCCCAAAGCGTCACCCTAACGATAACCCTAACCCTAGACCTAACCCTAACCCTAACCCTAACCCTAAACCTCACCCTAGCCCTAACCCTAACCCTAACCCTAACCCTAACCCTTACCCTAACCCTAACCCTAACCCTAATCCTAACCGAAACAGTATCCCTAACCCTAACCATAACCCTAGGCTTAGCCCTAAGCCTCTCACTTACAATAACCCTAACCCTAACCCTAGCCCCAACCCTGACCCTAGCCCTAACCCTAACCCAACCCCTACCACTAACCCTAACCCTAACCCAAACCCTAACCATAACCGTAACCCTAACCCTAACCCGAGCCCTAAACCTAACGCTATCCCTAACCCTAAACGTAACCCTAGCGCTAACCCTAACGCTCACCCTAACCCTAAACCTAACCTTAGCCCTAATTCTAACCCTAGGCCTAGCCCTAACCCTAGCCCTAGCCCTACCCTACCCCTACCCCTAACTCAAACTGTAACCCTAAACTGAACCTGAACCCTAACGCTAGCCCTAAATCTAGCTCTAACGCATGTCCTAACAGTTACCCAGCCCTAGCCCTAGCCCTAAGACTAGCCCTAGCCCTAATCCTAACCCTAACCCTAACCCTAACCCTAACCCAAGCCCTAACCCTAGCCGTAGCCCTAACCCCACCCTAACCCTAACCCGAACCCTAGCCCTAACCCGAACCCTAGCCCTAACCGTAACGCTAACCCTAGCCCTAGACCTAGCCCTAGCCCTATCCCTAGCCCTAGCCCGAGCCGTAACCCTAAACCTAACCCTAGCCCAGACCCTATCCCTAAACCTATCCCTACCCCTAAACCTAACCCTAGCCCTAACCCTAACCCTAACCCTAACCCTACCCCTACCCCTAACCCTAGCCCTAGCACTAACCCTAACCCTAACCCTACCCCTAACCCTAACCCTAGCCCTAGCGCTAACCCTAACGCTAACCCTAACCCTAGCCCTAGTCCTAGCTTTAACCCTAGCCCTAGCCCTAGCCCTAGCCCTAGCCCTAAACCTAAACCCAACCCCAACCCTAACCCTAACCCTAACCCGAACCCGAACTCAAACCCTAACCCCAACCCCAACCACAACACCAACCGCAACCACAACCGTAACCCTAAGCCTAACCCTAACCCTAACCCTAACCTCAACCACAACCCTAGCCCTAACTCTAACCCTAACCCTAACCCTAACCCTAACCGTAACCCCAAACCTAACCCTAGCCCTAGCCCTAACATTAACCCTAACCCTAGCCATAGCCTTAATCCTCACCCTAACCCTAACCCAAACCCTAACCCAAACCCTAGCCCTAACCCTAACCCAAAGCCTACCACTAAACCTAACCAAAACCCTAACCATAATCATAAACCTAACCCTAACCCTAGCCCTAATCCTAATGATAACCCTAGCCCTAACCCTAACCCTAAAACTAACCCTCACCCTAAACCTAGGCCTCACCCTAACCCCAACCCTAACCCTAACCCTCACCAAGCCCTAACCCTAGCCCTAAGCCTAGCCCTAACCGTAGCCCTAGCCCCAGCCCTAACCCTAACCCTAACCCTTGCCCTAGCCCTAGCCCTAGCCCTAGCCCTAACCCTAACCCTAACCCAAGCCCTAACCCTAGCCCTAACCCTAGCCCTAACCCTAGACCTTACCCTAACTCAAAGCCTACCACTAACCCTAACACAAACCCTAACCATAACCGTAGACATAACCCTAATGCTAACCCTAACCCTAGCCCTAACACTAACCAGAACCCTCACCCTAACCCTAGCCCTCACCCTATACCTAACCCGAACCCTAAACCTTAACCCTAACCCTAACCCTAACCTAAGCCCTAACCCTAGCCCTAACGCTAGCCCTATACGTAGCCCTAGCCCTAGCCCTAGCCCTAACCCTAGCCCTAGCCCGAACCCGAACCCGAACCCTAACCCTAACCCTAACCCTAACCCTAGCCCAAAGTGTCACCCTAACGATAACCCTAACCCTAGACCTAACCCTAACCCTAACCCTAAACCTCACCCTAGCCCTAACCCTAACCCTAACCCTAACCCTAACTCTAACCCTAAGCATAGCCCTTGCCCTAACCCTTGCCCTAGCCCTAGCCCTAACCCTCACCCTAACCCTAACCCTAACCCTAACCCTAACCCTAACCATAGCCCTTGCCTAACCCTTGCCCTAGCCCTAGCCCTAGCCCTAACCCTAACCCAAGCCCTAACCCTAGCCCTAACCCTAGCCCTAACCTTAGCCCTAACTGTAGCCCTAGCAGTAACCCTAGCCCTAGCCCGAACACTAACCCTAACCCTAACACAAACCCTAACCCTAACCCTAACTCTAACCTTAACCCTAACCCTAACCTTAACCCTAACCCTAACCCTAACCCTCGACCTAACCCTAGCCCTAACCCTAATCCTAACGCTAACCATAACCCTAACCCTAACAAAAAACCGTATCCCTAAACCTAAATCTCACCCTAACACTAGCCTTAGCCCTAACCCTCTCACTAACTGTAACCTAACCCTAATCCTAGCCTAAACTCTATCCCTAGCCCTAACCCTAACCCAACACCTACCACTAACCGTAACCCTAACCCAAACCCTAACCAGAACCAGAACCGTAACCCTAAACCTAACCCGAGCCCTAAACCTAACCCTAGCCCTAAACCTAACCCTAAGCCTAACCCTAGCGCTAACCCTAACCCTAACCCTAAACCTAACTATAGCCTTAACCCTAACCCTAGGCCTAGACCTAACCCTACCCCTACCCCTAAACCAAACTGTAACCCTAAACTGAAACTGAACCCTAACCCTAACCCTAGCCCTAGCTCTAGTTCTAAACCTAGCCCTAAACCTTACCCTAGCCCTAGCCCTAACCCTAGACCTTACCCTAACCCAAAGCCTACCACTAACCCTAATACAAACCCTCGCCCTAACCGTAGCCCTCACCCTATACCTAACCCTAACCCTAACCCTAACCCTTGCCCTAGCCCAAGCCCTAGCCATAGCCCTAACCCTAACACTAGCCCTAGCCTTAGCCCTAACCCTTGTCCGAGCCCTAACCCTAACCATAGCCGTAACCCTAACCCTACCCTAATCCTACCCCTACCCCTTCCCATAACCCTAACCGTAGCCCTGACCCTAATGCTAACCCTGGCCCTAACACTAACCCTAACCCTCACCCTAACCCTAGTCCTGACCCTCACCCTAACCCCAACCGTAACCCTAACCCGATCTCTAACCCTAACCATAGCCCTTGCCCTAACCCTTGCCCTAGCCCTAGCCCTAGCCCGAGCCCTAACCCTCACCCTAACCCTAACCCTAACCCTAACCCTAACCATAGCCCTTGCCCTAACCCTGGCCCTAGCCCTAGCCCTAGCCCTAACCCTAACCCTAACCCAAGCCCTACCCCTAGCCCTAACCCTAGCCCTTACCATAGCCCTAGCAGTAACCCTAGCCCTAGCCTGAACACTAACCCTAACCCAAACCCTAACCCTAACCCTAACTCTAACCTTAACCCTAACCCTAACCCTAACCCTAACCCTAACCCTAACCCTCGACCTAACCCTAGCCCTAACCCTAATCCTAACGCTAGCCTTAACCCTAACCCTAACAAAAAACCATATCCCTAAACCTAACTCTCACCCTAACACTAGCCTTAGCCCTAACCCTCTCACTAACTGTAACCCTAACCCTAATCCTAGCCTAAACTCTATCCCTAGCCCTAACCCTAACCCAACACCTACCACTAACCCTAACGCTAACCCAAACCCTAACCGGAACCAGAACCGTAACCCTAACCCTAACCCGAGCCCTAAACCTAACCCTAGCCCTAACCCTAACCCTAAGCCTAACCCTAGCGCTAACCCTAACCCTAACCCTAAACCTAACTATAGCCTGAAACCCAAACCCTAGGCCTAGACCTAACCCTACCCCTACACCTACCCCTAAACCAAACTGTAACCCTAAACTAAAACTGAACCCTAACCCTAACCCTAGCCCTAGCTCTAGTTCTAAACCTAGCCCTAACCCTGACCCTAGCCCTAGCCCTAACCCTAGACCTTACCCTAACTCAAAGCCTACCACTAACCCTAACACAAACCCTAACGATAACCGTAGACCTAACCCTAATGCTAACCCTAGCCCTAACACTAACCAGAACCCTCACCCTAACCCTAGCCCTCACCCTATACCTAACCCTAACCCTAAACCTAACCCTTGCCCTAGCCCAAGCCCTAGCCATAGCCCTAACCCTAACACTAGCCCTAGCCTTAACCCTAACCCTTATCCGAGCCCTAACCCTAACCATAGCCATAACCCTAACCCTACCCTAATCCTACCCCGACCCCTTCCCATAACCCTAACCGTAGCCCTGACCCTAATGCTAACCCTGCCCCTAACACTAACCCTAACCCTCACCCTAACCCTAGTCCTGACCCTCACCCTAACCCCAACCGTAACCCTAACCCGATCTCTAACCCTAATCATAGCCCTTGCCCTAACCCTTGCCCTAACCCTTGCCCTAGCCCTAGCCCTAGCCCTAACCCTCACCCTAACCCTAACCCTAACCCTAACCATAGCCCTTGCCCTAACCCTTGCCCTAGCCCTAGCCCTAGCCCTAAAACTAACCCTAACCCAAGCCCTAACCCTAGCCCTAACCCTAGCCCTAACCGTAGCCCTAGCAGTAACCCTAGCCCTAGCCCTAGCCCGAACACTAACCCTAACCCTAACCCTGACCCTAACCCTAACCCTCGACCTAACCCTAGCCCTAACCCTAATCCTAACGCTAACCATAACCCTAACCCTAACAAAAAAACATATCCCTAAACCTAAATCTCACCCTAACACTAGGCTTAGCCCTAACCCTCTCACTAACTGTAACCCTAACCCTAATCCTAGCCTAAACTCTATCCCTAGCCCTAACCCTAACCCAACACCTACCACTAACCCTAACGCTAACCCAAACCCTAACCAGAACCGTAACCCTAACCCTAACCCGAGCCCTAAACCTAACCCTAGCCCTAACCCTAACCCTAAGCCTAACCCTAGCGCTAACCCTAACCCTAACCCTAAACCTAACTTTAGCCTTAACCCTAACCCTAGGCCTAGACCTACCCCTACCCCTACCCCTACCCCTACCCATAAACCAAACTGTAACCCTAAACTAAAACTGAACCCCAACCCTAACCTTAGCCCTAGCTCTAGTTCTACCCCTAGCCCTAACCCTTACCCTAGCCCTAGCCCTAACCCTAGACCTTACCCTAACTCAAAGCCTACCACTAACCCTAACACAAATCCTAACCATAACCGTAGCCCTAACCTTAATGCTAACCCTAGCCCTAACACTAACCAGAACCCTCAACCTAACCCTAGCACTCACCCTATACCTAACCCGAACCCTAACCCTAACCCTAACCTAAGCCCTAACCCTAGCCCTAACCCTAGCCCTATCCGTAGCCCTAGCCCTAGCCCTAACCCTAGCCCTAGCCCTAACCCTAGACCTTACCCTAACTCAAAGCCTACCACTAACCCTAACACAAACCCTAACCATAACCGTAGCCCTAACCCTAATGCTAACCCTAGCCCAAACACTAACCAGAACCCTCACCCTAGCCCTAGCCCTAGCCCTAACCCTAGCCCTAGCCCGAACCCTAAGCCTAAGCCTAACCCTAACCCTAACCCTAACCCTAACCCTAGCCCAAAGCGTCACCCTAACGATAACCCTAACCCTAGAGCTAACCCTAACCCTAACCCTAACCCTAAACATCACCCTAGCCCTAACCCTAACCCTAACCCTTACCCTAACCCTAACCCTAACCCAAACAGTATCCCTAACCCTAAGCATAACCCTAGGCTTAGCCCTAACCCTCTCACTTACAATAACCCTAACCCTAACCCTAGCCCCAACCCTGACCCTAGCCCTAACCCTAACCCAACCCCTACCACTAACCCTAACCCTAACCCAAACCCTAACCCTAACCGTAACCCTAACCATAACCCGAGCCCTAAACCTAACCCTATCCCTAACCCTAAACGTAACCCTAGCGCTAACCCTAACGCTAACCCTAACCCTAAACCTAACCTTAGCCCTAATTCTAACCCTAGGCCTAGCCCTAACCCTAGCCCTAGCCCTACCCTAGCCCTACCCCTAACTCAAACTGTAACCCTAAACTGAACCTGAACCCTAACGCTAGCCCTAACTCTAGCTCTAACGCATGTCCTAACCGTTACCCTAGCCCTAGCCCTAGCGCTAACACGAGCCCTAGCCCTAATCCTAACCCTAACCCTAACCCAAACCCTAACCCAAACCCTAGCCCTAACCCTAACCCAAAGCCTACCACTAAACCTAACCAAAACCCTAACCATAATCATAAACCTAACCCTAACCCTAGCCCTCACCCTAATGATAACCCTAGCCCTAACCCTAACCCTAAAACTAACCCTCACCCCTAACCTAGCCCTCACCCTCACCCTAACTCTACTCCTAACCCTAAACCTCACCGAACCCTAACCCTAGCCATAACGCTAGCCCTAACCGTAGCCCTAGCCCTAGCCCTAACCCTAACCCTAACCCTAAACCTAAACCTAACTCTAACGCTAACGCTAACGCCAGCCCTAACCCTAATGCTAACCCTAGCCGTAACCCTCACCCTCACCCTCACCCTAACCATAGCCCTCACACTGACCCTAACCCTAACCGTAACAATCGCCCTTGACCTAACCCTTGCCCTAGCCCTATCCCTAGTCCTAGCCCTAGCCCTATCCCTATCCCTGTCCCTATCCCTAGTCCTAGCCCTAGCCCTAACCCTAGCCCTAGCCCTAACCCTAACCCTAACCCTAACCCTAAACATAACCCAAGCCCTAACCCTAGCCGTAGCCCTAACCCCACCCTAACCCTAACCCGAACTCTAGCCCTAACCCGAACCATAGCCCTAACCCTAACCCTAACCCTAGCCCTAGCCCTAGCCCTAGCCCTAGCCCTATACCTAGCCCTAGCCCGAGCCTTAACCCTAAACCTAACCCTAGCCCAGACCCTATCCCTAAACCTATCCCTACCCCTACACCTAACCCTATCCCTAACCCTAAACGTAACCCTAGCGCTAACCCTAGCGCTAACCCTAACCCTAAACCTAACCTTAGCCCTAATTCTAACCCTAGGCCTAGCCCTAACCCTAGCCCTAGCCCTACCCTACCCCTACCCCTAACTCAAACTGTAACCCTAAACTGAACCTAAACCCTAACGCTAGCCCTAACTCTAGCTCTAACGCATGTCCTAACCGTTACCCTAGCCCTAGTCCTAACACTAGCCCTAGCCCTAATCCTAACCCTAACCCTAACCCAAACCCTAACCCAAACCCTAGCCCTAACCCTAACCCAAAGCCTACCACTAAACCTAACCAAAACCCTAACCATAATCATAAACCTAACCCTAACCCTAGCCCTAACCCTAATGATAACCCTAGCCCTAACCCTAACCCTAAAACTAACCCTCACCCTAAACCTAGCCCTCACCCTAACCCTAACTCTACTCCTAACCCTAAACCTCACCAAACCCTAACCCTAGCCATAACGCAAGCCCTAACCGTAGGCCTAGCCCTAGCCCTAACCCTAACCCTAACCCTAAACCTAAACCTAACTCTAATGCTAACGCTAACGCCAGCCCTATCCCTAATGCTAACCCTAGCCGTAACCCTCACCCTCACCCTAACCATAGCCCTCACACTGACCCTAAACTTAACCGTAACAATAGCCCTTGACCTAACCCTTGCCCTAGCCCTAGCCCTATCCCTAGCCCTAGTCCTATCCCTATCCCTATCCCTATCCCTATCCCTAGTCCTATCCCTAGCCCTAACCCTAACCCAAGCCCAAACCCTAGCCGTAGCCCTAACCCCACCCTAACCCTAACCCGAACTCTAGCCCTAACCCGAACCCTAGCCCTAACCCTAACACTAACCCTAGCCCTAGCCCTATCCCTATCCCTATCCCTATCCCTATCCCTATCCCTATCCCTATCCCTAGCCCTAGCCCGAGCCTTAACCCTAAACCTAACCCTAGCCCAGACCCTATCCCTAAACCTATCCCTACCCCTAAACCTAACCCTAGCCCTAGCCCTAACCCCAACCCTAACCCTAGTCCTAGCGCTAACCCTAACGCTAACCCTAACCCTAGCCCTAGCCCTAGCTTTAACCCTAGCCCTAGCCCTAAACCTAACCCCAACCCCAACCCTAACCCTAACCCAAACCATAAACCTACCCCAAACCCTAACGCTAACCCTAACCCGAACCGAACCCGAACTCAAACCCTAACCCCAACCCCAACCACAACACAACACCAACCGCAACCACAACCGTAAACCTAATCCTAACCCTAACCCTAACCCTAACCTCTACCCCAACCCTAGCCCTAACTCTAACCCTAACCCTAACCCTAACCGTAACCCTAACCGTAACCCCAAACCTAACCCTAGCCCTAGCCCTAACATTAACCCTAACCCTAGCCCTAACCCTAGACCTTACCCTAACCCAAAGCCTACCACTAACACTAATACAAACCCTAACCATAACCGTTGCCCTAACCCTAATGCTTACCCTAGCCCTAACACTAACCAGAACCCTCACCCTAACCCTAGCCCTCACCCTATACCTAACCTTAACCCTAACCCTTGCCCTAGCCCAAGACCTAGCCATAGCCCTAACTCTAAAACTAGCCCTAGCCTTAGACCTAACCCTTGTCCGAACTCTAACCCTAACCATAGCCCTTGCCCTAACCCTTGCCCTAGCCCTAGCCCTAGCCCTAACCCTAACCCTAACCCAAGCCCTACCCCTAGCCCTAACCCTAGCCCTAACCGTAGCCCTAGCAGTAACCCTAGCCCTAGCCCGAACACTAACCCTAACCCAAACCCTAACCCTAACCCTAACTCTAACCTTAACCCTAACCCTAACCCTAACCCTAACCCTAACCCTAACCCTAACCCTAACCCTCGACCTAACCCTAGCCCTAACCCTAATCCTAACGCTAACCATAACCCTAACCCTAACAAAAAAACATATCCCTAAACCTAAATCTCACCCTAACACTAGCCTTAGCCCTAACCCTCTCACTAACTGTAACCCTAACCCTAATCCTAGCCTAAACTCTATACCTAGCACTAACCCTAACCCAACACCTACCACTAACCCTAACCCTAACGCTAACCCAAACCCTAACCAGAACCAGAACC
>NC_139475.1:24037500-24090000 GCF_057233095.1 Heloderma suspectum | reverse complement strand
CAACACCTACCACTAACCCTAACGCTAACCCAAACCCTAACCGGAACCAGAACCGTAACCCTAACCCTAACCCGAGCCCTAAAACTAACCCTAGCCCTAACCCTAACCCTAAGCCTAACCCTAGCGCTAACCCTAACCCTAACCCTAAACCTAACTATAGCCTTAACCCAAACCCTAGGCCTAGACCTAACCCTACCCCTACCCCTACCCCTAAACCAAACTTTAACCCTAAACTAAAACTGAACCCTAACCCTAACCCTAGCCCTAGCTCTAGTTCTAAACCTAGCCCTAACCCTGACCCTAGCCCTAGCCCTAACCCTAGACCTTACCCTAAATCAAAGCCTACCACTAACCCTAACACAAACCCTAACGATAACCGTAGACCTAACCCTAATGCTAACCCTAGCCCTAACACTAACCAGAACCCTCACCCTAACCCTAGCCCTCACCCTATACCTAACCCTAACCCTAAACCTAACCCTTGCCCTAGCCCAAGCCCTAGCCATAGCCCTAACCCTAACACTAGCCCTAGCCTTAACCCTAACCCTTATCCGAGCCCTAACCCTAACCATAGCCATAACCCTAACCCTACCCTAATCCTACCCCGACCCCTTCCCATAACCCTAACCGTAGCCCTGACCCTAATGCTAACCCTGCCCCTAACACTAACCCTAACCCTCACCCTAACCCTAGTCCTGACCCTCACCCTAACCCCAACCGTAACCCTAACCCGATCTCTAACCCTAATCATAGCCCTTGCCCTAACCCTTGCCCTAACCCTTGCCCTAGCCCTAGCCCTAGCCCTAGCCCTAGCCCTAACCCTCACCCTAACCCTAACCCTAACCCTAACCCTAACCATAGCCCTTGCCCTAACCCTTGCCCTAGCCCTAGCCCTAGCCCTAAAACTAACCCTAACCCAAGCCCTAACCCTAGCCCTAACCCTAGCCCTAACCGTAGCCCTAGCAGTAACCCTAGCCCTAGCCCGAACACTAACCCTAACCCTAACCCAAACCCTAACGCTAACCCTAACTCTAACCTTAACCCTAACCCTAACCCTAACCCTAACCCTAACCCTAACCCTAACCCTAACCCTAACCCTCGACCTAACCCTAGCCCTAACCCTAATCCTAACGCTAACCATAACCCGAACCCTAACAAAAAAACATATCCCTAAACCTAAATCTCACCCTAACACTAGGCTTAGCCCTAACCCTCTCACTAACTGTAACCCTAACCCTAATCCTAGCCTAAACTCTATCCCTAGCCCTAACCCTAACCCAACACCTACCACTAACCCTAACGCTAACCCAAACCCTAACCAGAACCGTAACCCTAACCCTAACCCGAGCCCTAAACCTAACCCTAGCCCTAACCCTAACCCTAAGCCTAACCCTAGCGCTAACCCTAACCCTAACCCTAAACCTAACTTTAGCCTTAACCCTAACCCTAGGCCTAGACCGACCCCTACCCCTACCCCTACCCCTACCCCTAAACCAAACTGTAACCCTAAACTAAAACTGAACCCTAACCCTAACCCTAGCCCTAGCTCTAGTTCTACCCCTAGCCCTAACCCTTACCTTAGCCCTAGCCCTAACCCTAGACCTTACCCTAACTCAAAGCCTACCACTAACCCTAACACAAATCCTAACCATAACCGTAGCCCTAACCTTAATGCTAACCCTAGCCCTAACACTAACCAGAACCCTCAACCTAACCCTAGCACTCACCCTATACCTAACCCGAACCCTAACCCTAACCCTAACCCTAACCCTAACCTAAGCCGTAACCCTAGCCCTAACCCTAGCCCTATCCGTAGCCCTAGCCCTAGCCCTAACCCTAGCCCTAGCCCTAACCCTAGACCTTACCCTAACTCAAAGCCTACCACTAACCCTAACACAAACCCTAACCATAACCGTAGCCCTAACCCTAATGCTAACCCTAGCCCTAACACTAACCAGAACCCTCACCCTAGCCCTAGCCCTAGCCCTAACCCTAGCCCTAGCCCGAACCCTAAGCCTAAGCCTAAGCCTAACCCTAATCCTAACCCTAACCCTAACCCTAGCCCAAAGCGTCACCCTAACGATAACCCTAACCCTAGAGCTAACCCTAACCCTAACCCTAACCCTAAACATCACCCTAGCCCTAACCCTAACCCTAACCCTTACCCTAACCCTAACCCTAACCCAAACAGTATCCCTAACCCTAAGCATAACCCTAGGCTTAGCCCTAACCCTCTCACTTACAATAACCCTAACCCTAACCCTAGCCCCAACCCTGACCCTAGCCCTAACCCTAACCCAACCCCTACCACTAACCCTAACCCTAACCCAAACCCTAACCCTAACCGTAACCCTAACCATAACCCGAGCCCTAAACCTAACCCTATCCCTAACCCTAAACGTAACCCTAGCGCTAACCCTAACGCTAACCCTAACCCTAACCCTAACCTTAGCCCTAATTCTAACCCTAGGCCTAGCCCTAACCCTAGCCCTAGCCCTACCCTAGCCCTACCCCTAACTCAAACTGTAACCCTAAACTGAACCTGAACCCTAACGCTAGCCCTAACTCTAGCTCTAACGCATGTCCTAACCGTTACCCTAGCCCTAGCCCTAGCGCTAACACGAGCCCTAGCCCTAATCCTAACCCTAACCCTAACCCAAACCCTAACCCAAACCCTAGCCCTAACCCTAACCCAAAGCCTACCACTAAACCTAACCAAAACCCTAACCATAATCATAAACCTAACCCTAACCCTAGCCCTCACCCTAATGATAACCCTAGCCCTAACCCTAACCCTAAAACTAACCCTCACCCCTAACCTAGCCCTCACCCTCACCCTAACTCTACTCCTAACCCTAAACCTCACCGAACCCTAACCCTAGCCATAACGCTAGCCCTAACCGTAGCCCTAGCCCTAGCCCTAACCCTAACCCTAACCCTAAACCTAAACCTAACTCTAACGCTAACGCTAACGCCAGCCCTAACCCTAATGCTAACCCTAGCCGTAAACCTCACCCTCACCCTCACCCTAACCATAGCCCTCACACTGACCCTAACCCTAACCGTAACAATAGCCCTTGACCTAACCCTTGCCCTAGCCCTATCCCTATCCCTAGTCCTAGCCCTAGCCCTATCCCTATCCCTGTCCCTATCCCTAGTCCTAGCCCTAGCCCTAACCCTAGCCCTAGCCCTAACCCTAACCCTAACCCTAACCCTAAACATAACCCAAGCCCTAACCCTAGCCGTAGCCCTAACCCCACCCTAACCCTAACCCGAACTCTAGCCCTAACCCGAACCATAGCCCTAACCCTAACCCTAACCCTAGCCCTAGCCCTAGCCCTAGCCCTAGCCCTATACCTAGCCCTAGCCCGAGCCTTAACCCTAAACCTAACCCTAGCCCAGACCCTATCCCTAAACCTATCCCTAACCCTAACCCAAACCCTAACCCAAACCCTAGCCCTAACCCTAACCCAAAGCCTACCACTAAACCTAACCAAAACCCTAACCATAATCATAAACCTAACCCTAACCCTAGCCGTAACCCTAATGATAACCCTAGCCGTAACCCTCACCCTCACCCTAACCATAGCCCTCACACTGACCCTAAACTTAACCGTAACAATAGCCCTTGACCTAACCCTTGCCCTAGCCCTATCCCTATCCCTAGCCCTAGTCCTATCCCTATCCCTATCCCTATCCCTATCCCTAGTCCTATCCCTAGCCCTAACCCTAACCCAAGCCCAAACCCTAGCCGTAGCCCTAACCCCACCCTAACCCGAACCCGAACCCTAGCCCTAACCCTAACACTAACCCTAGCCCTAGCCCTAGCCTTAGCCCTAGCCCTAGCCCTATCCCTATCCCTATCCCTATCCCTATCCCTAGCCCTAGCCCTAGCCCGAGCCTTAACCCTAAACCTAACCCTAGCCCAGACCCTATCCCTAAACCTATCCCTACCCCTAAACCTAACCCTAGCCCTAGCCCTAACCCCAACCCTAACCCTAGTCCTAGCGCTAACCCTAACGCTAACCCTAACCCTAGCCCTAGCCCTAGCTTTAACCCTAGCCCTAGCCCTAAACCTAACCCCAACCCCAACCCTAACCCTAACCCAAACCATAAACCTACCCCAAACCCTAACCCTAACCCTAACCCGAACCGAACCCGAACTCAAACCCTAACCCCAACCCCAACCACAACACAACACCAACCGCAACCACAACCGTAAACCTAATCCTAACCCTAACCCTAACCCTAACCTCTACCCCAACCCTAGCCCTAACTCTAACCCTAACCCTAACCCTAACCGTAACCCTAACCGTAACCCCAAACCTAACCCTAGCCCTAGCCCTAACATTAACCCTAACCCTAGCCCTAACCCTAGACCTTACCCTAACCCAAAGCCTACCACTAACACTAATACAAACCCTAACCATAACCGTTGCCCTAACCCTAATGCTTACCCTAGCCCTAACACTAACCAGAACCCTCACCCTAACCCTAGCCCTCACCCTATACCTAACCTTAACCCTAACCCTTGCCCTAGCCCAAGACCTAGCCATAGCCCTAACCCTAACACTAGCCCTAGCCTTAGACCTAACCCTTGTCCGAACTCTAACCCTAACCATAGCCCTAGCCCTAACCCTAACCCTAACCCAAGCCCTACCCCTAGCCCTAACCCTAGCCCTAACCATAGCCCTAGCAGTAACCCTAGCCCTAGCCCGAACACTAACCCTAACCCAAACCCTAACCCTAACCCTAACTCTAACCTTAACCCTAACCCTAACCCTAACCCTAACCCTAACCCTCGACCTCACCCTAGCCCTAACCCTAATCCTAACGCTAACCATAACCCTAACCCTAACAAAAAAACATATCCCTAAACCTAAATCTCACCCTAACACTAGCCTTAGCCCTAACCCTCTCACTAACTGTAACCCTAACCCTAATCCTAGCCTAAACTCTATACCTAGCACTAACCCTAACCCAACACCTACCACTAACCCTAACCCTAACGCTAACCCAAACCCTAATCAGAACCAGAACCGTAACCCTAACCCTAACCCGAGCCCTAAACCTAACCCTACCCCTAACCCTAACCCTAAGGCTAACCCTAGCGCTAACCCTAACCCTAACCCTAAACCTAACTATAGCCTTAACCCAAACCCTAGGCCTAGACCTACCCCTACCCCTACCCCTACCCCTAAACCAAACTGTAACCCTAAACTAAAACTGAACCCTAACCCTAACCCTAGCCCTAGCTCTAGTTCTAAACCTAGCCCTAACCCTAGACCTTACCCTAACTCAAAGCCTACCACTAACCCTAACACAAACCCTAACCATAACCGTAGCCCTAACCCTAATGCTAACCCTAGCCCTAACACTAACCAGAACCCTCACCCTAACCCTAGCCCTCAACCTATACCTAACCCGAACCCTAACCCTAACCCTAACCCTAACCTAAGCCCTAACCCTAGCCCTAACCCTAGCCCTATCCGTAGCCCTAGCCCTAGCCCTAACCCTAACCCTAGCCCTAGCCCTAACCCTAACCCTAACACTAATTCTAACCCTATCCGGAACCCGAACCCAAACTCAAACCCTAACCCCAACCCCAACCACAACACGACACCAACCACAACCCCAACCGTAACCCTCACCCTAACCTCCAGCCCAACCCCAGCCCTAACCCTAACCCTAACCCTAAACCTAACCCTAGCCCTAACCCTAACTCTAACCCAAATCCTAAACCTAACCCAAACCCTAACCCTAGCCATAACCCTAACCCTAACCTTAGCCCAAACCCTAACCCTAGACCTAACCCTAACCCAAAGCCTACCACAAACCCTAACCCAAACCCTAACCATAACCATAGCCCTAACCCTGACCCTAACCGTAGCCCTAACCCTAATGCTAACCCTAGCCCTAACACTAACCCTAACCCTCACCCTAACCCTAGCCCTCACCCTAACCCTGACCCTAACCCTAACCCTAACCATAACCCTAACCATAGCCCTTGCCGTAACCCTTGCCGTAGCCCTAACCCTAGCCCTAACCCTAGTCGTAACCATAGCCCTAGCCCTAACCCTAGCCCGAACCCTAACCCTAACCCTAACACTAACCCTAACCCTAACCCTAACCCTAACCCTAACCCTAACCATAATCCTAACCCTAACCCTAGACCTAACCCTAACCCTAACCCTAACCCTAACCCTAGCCCTAACCCTAAGCCTAACCCAAACCATATCCCTAAACCTAAGCCTAACCCTAACACTAGCCTTAGCCCTAACCCTCTCACTAACTGTAACCTAACCCTAATCATAGCCTAAACTCTATCCCTATCCCTAACCCTAACCCAACACCTACCACTAACCGTAACGCTAACCCAAACCCTAACCAGAACCAGAACCGTAACCCAAAACCTAACCCGAGCCCTAAACCTAACCCTAGCCCTAACCCTAACCCTAAGCCTAACCCTAGCGCTAACCCTAACCCTAACCCTAAACCTAACTATAGCCTTAACCCTAACCCTAGGCCTAGACCTAACCCTACCCCTACCCCTACCCCTAAACCAAACTGTAACCCTAAACTGAAACTGAACCCTAACCCTAACCCTAGCCCTAGCTCAAGTTCTAAACCTAGCCCTAACCCTTACCCTAGCCCTAGCCCTAACCCTAGACCTTACCCTAACCCAAAGCCTACCACTAACCCTAATACCAACCCTAACCATAACCGTAGCCCTAACCCTAATGCTTACCCTAGCCCTAACACTAACCAGAACCCTCACCCTAACCCTAGCCCTCACCCTATACCTAACCCTAACCCTAACCTTAACCCTTGCCCTAGCCATAGCCCTAACCCTAACACTAGCCCTAGCCTTAGCCCTAACCCTTGTCCGAGCCCTAACCCTAACCATAGCCGTAACCCTAACCCTACCCTAATCCTACCCCTACCCCTACCCCTAACCCTAACCGTAGCCCTGACCCTAATGCTAACCCTGGCCCTAACACTAACCCTAACCCTCACGCTAACCCTAGTCCTGACCCTCACCCTAACCCCAACCATAACCCTAACCCGAACTCTAACCCTAATCATAGTCCTTGCCCTAACCCTTGCCCTAGCCCTAGCCCTAGCCCTAGCCCTAACCCTCACCCTAACCCTAACCCTAACCCTAACCCTAACCCTAAACCTAAACATAGCCCTTGCCCTAACCCTTGCCCTAGCCCTAGCCCTAGCCCTAACCCTAACCCCAACCCAAGCCCTAACCCTAGCCCTAACCCTAGCCCTAACCGTAGCCCTAGCATTAACCCTAGCCCTAGCCCTAGCCCGAACACTAACCCTAACCCTAACCCAAACCCTAACCCTAACCCTAACCCTAACCTTAACCCTAACCCTAACCCTAACCCTAACCCTAACCCTCGACCTAACCCTAGCCCTAACCCTAATCCTAACGCTAACCATAACCCTAACCCTAACAAAAAACCATATTCCTAAACCTAAATCTCACCCTAACACTAGCCTTAGCCCTAACCCTCTCACTAACTGTAACCCTAACCCTAATCCTAGCCCTAGCTCTAGTTCTAACCCTAGCCCTAACCCTTTCCCTAGCCCTAGCCCTAACCCTAGACCTTACCCTAGCCCTATCCATAGCCCTAGCCCTAGCCCTAACCCTAGCCCTAGCCCGAACCCTAACCCTAACCCTAAACCTAACCCTAACCCTAGCCCAAAGCGTCACCCTAACGATAACCCTAACCCTAGACCTAACCCTAACCCTAACCCTAACCCTAAACCTCACCCTAGCCCTAACCCTAACCCAAACCCTTACCCTAACCCTAACCCTAACCCTAACCCAAACAGTATCCCTAACCCTAAGCATAACCCTAGGCTTAGCCCTAACCCTCTCACTTACAATAACCCTAACCCTAACCCTAGCCCCAACCCTGACCCTAGCCCTAACCCTAACCCAACCCCTACCACTAACCCTAACCCTAACCATAACCGTAACCCTAACCCTCACCCGAGCCCTAAACTTAACCCTATCCCTAACCCTAAACGTAACCCTAGCGCTAACCCTAACGCTAAGCCTAAGCCTAAACCTAACCTTAGCCCTAATTCTAACCCTAGGCCTAGCCCTAACCCTAGCCCTAGCCCTACCCTACCCCTACCCCTAACTCAAACTGTAACCCTAAACTGAACCTGAACCCTAACGCTAGCCCTAAATCTAGCTCTAACGCATGTCCTAACCATTAACCTAGCCCTAGCCCTAGCCCTAACACTAGCCCTAGCCCTAATCCTAACCCTAACCCTAACCCAAACCCTAACCCAAACCCTAGCCCTAACCCTAACCCAAAGCCTACCACTAAACCTAACCAAAACCCTAACCATAATCATAAACCTAACCCTAACCCTAGCCCTAACCCTAATGATAACCCTAGCCCTAACCCAAACCCTAAAACTAACCCTCACCCTAAACCTAGCCCTCACCCTAACCCTAACTCTACTCCTAACCCTAAACCTCACCGAACCCTAACCCTAGCCATAACGCTAGCCCTAACCGTAGCTCTAGCCCTAGCCCTAACCCTAACCCTAACCCTAAACCTAAACCTAACTCTAACGCTAACGCCAGCCCTAACCCTAATGCTAACCCTAGCCGTAACCCTCATCCTCACCCTCACCCTAACCATAGCCCTCACACTGACCCTAACCCTAACTGTAACAATAGCCCTCGACCTAACCCTAGCCCTAACCCTAATCCTAACGCTAACCATAACCCTAACCCTAACAAAAAAACATATCCCTAAACCTAAATCTCACCCTAACACTAGCCTTAGCCCTAACCCTCTCACTAACTGTAACCCTAACCCTAATCCTAGCCTAAACTCTATCCCTAGCCCTAACCCTAACCCAACACCTACCACTAACCCTAACCCTAACGCTAACCCAAACCCTAACCAGAACCAGAACCGTAACCCTAACCCTAACCCGAGTCCTAAACTTAACCCTAGCCCTAACCCTAACCCTAAGCCTAACCCTAGCGCTAACCCTAACCCTAACCCTAAACCTAACTATAGCCTTAACCCAAACCCTAGGCCTAGACCTACCCCTACCCCTACCCCTACTCCTAAACCAAACTGTAACCCTAAACTAAAACTGAACCCTAACCCTAACCCTAGCCCTAGCTCTAGTTCTAAACCTAGCCCTAACCCTGACACTAGCCCTAGCCCTAACCCTAGACCTTACCCTAACTCAAAGCCTACCACTAACCCTAACACAAACCCTAACCATAACCGTAGCCCTAACCCTAATGCTAACCCTAGCCCTAACACTAACCAGAACCCTCACCCTAACCCTAGCCCTCACCCTATACCTAACCCGAACCATAAACCTAACCCTAACCCTAAACCTAACCTAAGACCTAACCCTAGCCCTAACCCTAGCCCTATCCGTAGCCCTAGCCCTAGCCCTAACCCTAGCCCTAGCCCGAACCCGAACCCTAACCCTAACCCTAACCCTAACCCTAACCCTAGCCCAAAGCGTCACCCTAACGATAACCCTAACCCTAGACCTAACCCTAACCCTAGCCCTAACCCTAACCCTAACCCTAACCCTAACCCTAACCCTAACCCTAACCCTTACCCTAACCCTAACCCTAACCCTAATCCTAACCGAAACAGTATCCCTAACCCTAACCATAACCCTAGGCTTAGCCCTAAGCCTCTCACTTACAATAACCCTAACCCTAACCCTAGCCCCAACCCTGACCCTAGCCCTAACCCTAACCCAACCCCTACCACTAACCCTAACCCTAACCCAAACCCTAACCATAACCGTAACCCTAACCCTAACCCGAGCCCTAAACCTAACGCTATCCCTAACCCTAAACGTAACCCTAGCGCTAACCCTAACGCTAACGCTAACCCTAAACCTAACCTTAGCCCTAATTCTAACCCTAGGCCTAGCCCTAACCCTAGCCCTAGCCCTACCGTACCCCTACCCCTATCTCAAACTGTAACCCTAAACTGAACCTGAACCCTAACGCTAGCCCTAAATCTAGCTCTAACGCATGTCCTGACAGTTACCCAGCCCTAGCCCTAGCCCTAAGACTAGCCCTAGCCCTAATCCTAACCCTAACCCTAACCCTAACCCTAACCCAAGCCCAAACCCTAGCCGTAGCCCTAACCCCACCCTAACCCTAACCCGAACCCTAGCCCTAACCCGAACCCTAGCCCTAACCGTAACGCTAACCCTAGCCCTAGACCTAGCCCTAGCCCTATCCCTAGCCCTAGCCCGAGCCGTAACCCTAAACCTAACCCTAGCCCAGACCCTATCCCTAAACCTATCCCTACCCCTAAACCTAACCCTAGCCCTAACCCTAACCCTAACCCTAACCCTACCCCTACCCCTAACCCTAGCCCTAGCACTAACCCTAACCCTAACCCTACCCCTACCCCTAACCCTAGCCCTAGCGCTAACCCTAACGCTAACCCTAACCCTAGCCCTAGTCCTAGCTTTAACCCTAGCCCTAGCCCTAGCCCTAGCCCTAGCCCTAAACCTAACCCCAACCCCAACCCTAACCCTAACCCTAACCCTAACCCTAACCCGAACCGAACCCGAACTCAAACCCTAACCCTACCCCAACCACAACACCAACCGCAACCACAACCGTAACCCTAAGCCTAACCCTAACCCTAACCCTAACCTCAACCACAACCCTAGCCCTAACTCTAACCCTAACCCTAACCCTAACCCTAACCGTAACCCCAAACCTAACCCTAGCCCTAGCCCTAACATTAACCCTAACCCTAGCCATAGCCTTAATCCTCACCCTAACCCTAACCCAAACCCTAACCCAAACCCTAGCCCTAACCCTAACCCAAAGCCTACCACTAAACCTAACCAAAACCCTAACCATAATCATAAACCTAACCCTAACCCTAGCCCTAATCCTAATGATAACCCTAGCCCTAACCCTAACCCTAAAACTAACCCTCACCCTAAACCTAGGCCTCACCCTAACCCCAACCCTAACCCTAACCCTCACCAAGCCCTAACCCTAGCCCTAAGCCTAGCCCTAACCGTAGCCCTAGCCCCAGCCCTAACCCTAACCCTAACCCTTGCCCTAGCCCTAGCCCTAGCCCTAACCCTAACCCAAGCCCTAACCCTAGCCCTAACCCTAGCCCTAACCCTAGACCTTACCCTAACTCAAAGCCTACCACTAACCCTAACACAAACCCTAACCATAACTGTAGACCTAACCCTAATGCTAACCCTAACCCTAGCCCTAACACTAACCAGAACCCTCACCCTAACCCTAGCCCTCACCCTATACCTAACCCGAACCCTAAACCTTAACCCTAACCCTAACCCTAACCTAAGCCCTAACCCTAGCCCTAACGCTAGCCCTATACGTAGCCTTAGCCCTAGCCCTAGCCCTAACCCTAGCCCTAGCCCGAACCCGAACCCGAACCCTAACCCTAACCCTAACCCTAACCCTAGCCCAAAGTGTCACCCTAACGATAACCCTAACCCTAGACCTAACCCTAACCCTAACCCTAAACCTCACCCTAGCCCTAACCCTAACCCTAACCCTAACCCTAACTCTAACCCTAAGCATAGCCCTTGCCCTAACCCTTGCCCTAGCCCTAGCCCTAACCCTCACCCTAACCCTAACCCTAACCCTAACCCTAACCATAGCCCTTGCCTAACCCTTGCCCTAGCCCTAGCCCTAGCCCTAACCCTAACCCAAGCCCTAACCCTAGCCCTAACCCTAGCCCTAACCTTAGCCCTAACTGTAGCCCTAGCAGTAACCCTAGCCCTAGCCCGAACACTAACCCTAACCCTAACACAAACCCTAACCCTAACCCTAACTCTAACCTTAACCCTAACCCTAACCTTAACCCTAACCCTAACCCTCGACCTAACCCTAGCCCTAACCCTAATCCTAACGCTAACCATAACCCTAACCCTAACAAAAAACCGTATCCCTAAACCTAAATCTCACCCTAACACTAGCCTTAGCCCTAACCCTCTCACTAACTGTAACCTAACCCTAATCCTAGCCTAAACTCTATCCCTAGCCCTAACCCTAACCCAACACCTACCACTAACCGTAACGCTAACCCAAACCC
The DNA here is from genome assembly GCF_057233095.1 of Heloderma suspectum. Classification (NCBI taxonomy): domain Eukaryota; kingdom Metazoa; phylum Chordata; class Lepidosauria; order Squamata; family Helodermatidae; genus Heloderma; species Heloderma suspectum. The sequence continues at coordinate 24,077,881 of NC_139475.1, read as the reverse complement.
TAACCAGAACCAGAACCGTAACCCTAAACCTAACCCGAGCCCTAAACCTAACCCTAGCCCTAACCCTAACCCTAAGCCTAACCCTAGCGCTAACCCTAACCCTAACCCTAAACCTAACTATAGCCTTAACCCTAACCCTAGGCCTAGACCTACCCCTACCCCTACCCCTAAACCAAACTGTAACCCTAAACTGAAACTGAACCCTAACCCTAACCCTAGCCCTAGCTCTAGTTCTAAACCTAGCCCTAAACCTTACCCTAGCCCTAGCCCTAACCCTAGACCTTACCCTAACCCAAAGCCTACCACTAACCCTAATACAAACCCTCGCCCTAACCGTAGCCCTCACCCTATACCTAACCCTAACCCTAACCCTAACCCTTGCCCTAGCCCAAGCCCTAGCCATAGCCCTAACCCTAACACTAGCCCTAGCCTTAGCCCCAACCCTTGTCCGAGCCCTAACCCTAACCATAGCCGTAACCCTAACCCTACCCTAATCCTACCCCTACCCCTTCCCATAACCCTAACCGTAGCCCTGACCCTAATGCTAACCCTGGCCCTAACACTAACCCTAACCCTCACCCTAACCCTAGTCCTGACCCTCACCCTAACCCCAACCGTAACCCTAACCCGATCTCTAACCCTAACCATAGCCCTTGCCCTAACCCTTGCCCTAGCCCTAGCCCTAGCCCGAGCCCTAACCCTCACCCTAACCCTAACCCTAACCCTAACCATAGCCCTTGCCCTAACCCTTGCCCTAGCCCTAGCCCTAGCCCTAACCCTAACCCTAACCCAAGCCCTACCCCTAGCCCTAACCCTAGCCCTTACCATAGCCCTAGCAGTAACCCTAGCCCTAGCCTGAACACTAACCCTAACCCAAACCCTAACCCTAACCCTAACCCTAACCCTAACTCTAACCTTAACCCTAACCCTAACCCTAACCCTAACCCTAACCCTAACCCTAACCCTCGACCTAACCCTAGCCCTAACCCTAATCCTAACGCTAACCATAACCCTAACCCTAAAAAAAAACCATATCCCTAAACCTAACTCTCACCCTAACACTAGCCTAAGCCCTAACCCTCTCACTAACTGTAACCCTAACCCTAATCCTAGCCTAAACTCTATCCCTAGCCCTAACCCTAACCCAACACCTACCACTAACCCTAACGCTAACCCAAACCCTAACCGGAACCAGAACCGTAACCCTAACCCTAACCCGAGCCCTAAACCTAACCCTAGCCCTAACCCTAACCCTAAGCCTAACCGTAGCGCTAACCCTAACCCTAACCCTAAACCTAACTATAGCCTTAACCCAAACCCTAGGCCTAGACCTAACCCTACCCCTACCCCTACCCCTAAACCAAACTGTAACCCTAAACTAAAACTGAACCCTAACCCTAACCCTAGCCCTAGCTCTAGTTCTAAACCTAGCCCTAACCCTGACCCTAGCCCTAGCCCTAACCCTAGACCTTACCCTAACTCAAAGCCTACCACTAACCCTAACACAAACCCTAACGATAACCGTAGACCTAACCCTAATGCTAACCCTAGCCCTAACACTAACCAGAACCCTCACCCTAACCCTAGCCCTCACCCTATACCTAACCCTAACCCTAAACCTAACCCTTGCCCTAGCCCAAGCCCTAGCCATAGCCCTAACCCTAACACTAGCCCTAGCCTTAACCCTAACCCTTATCCGAGCCCTAACCCTAACCATAGCCATAACCCTAACCCTACCCTAATCCTACCCCGACCCCTTCCCATAACCCTAACCGTAGCCCTGACCCTAATGCTAACCCTGCCCCTAACACTAACCCTAACCCTCACCCTAACCCTAGTCCTGACCCTCACCCTAACCCCAACCGTAACCCTAACCCGATCTCTAACCCTAATCATAGCCCTTGCCCTAACCCTTGCCCTAACCCTTGCCCTAGCCCTAGCCCTAGCCCTAGCCCTAACCCTCACCCTAACCCTCACCCTAACCCTAACCCTAACCATAGCCCTTGCCCTAACCCTTGCCCTAGCCCTAGCCCTAGACCTAAAACTAACCCTAACCCAAGCCCTAACCCTAGCCCTAACCCTAGCCCTAACCGTAGCCCTAGCAGTAACCCTAGCCCTAGCCCGAACACTAACCCTAACCCTAACCCAAACCCTAACGCTAACCCTAACTCTAACCTTAACCCTAACCCTAACCCTAACCCTAACCCTAACCCTAACCCTAACCCTCGACCTAACCCTAGCCCTAACCCTAATCCTAACGCTAACCATAACCCTAACCCTAACAAAAAAACATATCCCTAAACCTAAATCTCACCCTAACACTAGGCTTAGCCCTAACCCTCTCACTAACTGTAACCCTAACCCTAATCCTAGCCTAAACTCTATCCCTAGCCCTAACCCTAACCCAACACCTACCACTAACCCTAACGCTAACCCAAACCCTAACCAGAACCGTAACCCTAACCCTAACCCGAGCCCTAAACCTAACCCTAGCCCTAACCCTAACCCTAAGCCTAACCCTAGCGCTAACCCTAACCCTAACCCTAAACCTAACTTTAGCCTTAACCCTAACCCTAGGCCTAGACCTACCCCTACCCCTACCCCTACCCCTACCCATAAACCAAACTGTAACCCTAAACTAAAACTGAACCCTAACCCTAACCTTAGCCCTAGCTCTAGTTCTACCCCTAGCCCTAACCCTTACCCTAGCCCTAGCCCTAACCCTAGACCTTACCCTAACTCAAAGCCTACCACTAACCCTAACACAAATCCTAACCATAACCGTAGCCCTAACCTTAATGCTAACCCTAGCCCTAACACTAACCAGAACCCTCAACCTAACCCTAGCCCTCACCCTATACCTAACCCGAACCATAAACCTAACCCTAACCCTAACCCTAACCTTAGACCTAACCCTAGCCCTAACCCTAGCCCTATCCGTAGCCCTAGCCCTAGCCCTAACCCTAGCCCTAGCCGGAACCCGAACCCGAACCCTAACCCTAACCCTAACCCTAACCCTAGCCCAAAGCGTCACCCTAACGATAACCCTAACCCTAGAGCTAACCCTAACCCTAACCCTAACCCTAAACCTCACCCTAGCCCTAACCCTAACCCTAACCCTAACCCTAACCCTAACCCTTACCCTAACCCTAACCCTAACCCTAATCCTAACCGAAACAGTATCCCTAACCCTAACCATAACCCTAGGCTTAGCCCTAAGCCTCTCACTTACAATAACCCTAACCCTAACCCTAGCCCCAACCCTGACCCTAGCCCTAACCCTAACCCAACCCCTACCACTAACCCTAACCCTAACCCAAACCCTAACCATAACCGTAACCCTAACCCTAACCTGAGCCCTAAACCTAACGCTATCCCTAACCCTAAACGTAACCCTAGCGCTAACCCTAACGCTAACCCTAACCCTAAACCTAACCTTAGCCCTAATTCTAACCCTAGGCCTAGCCCTAACCCTAGCCCTAGCCCTACCCTACCCCTACCCCTAACTCAAACTGTAACCCTAAACTGAACCTGAACCCTAACGCTAGCCCTAAATCTAGCTCTAACGCATGTCCTAACAGTTACCCAGCCCTAGCCCTAGCCCTAAGACTAGCCCTAGCCCTAATCCTAACCCTAACCCTAACCCTAACCCTAACCCAAGCCCTAACCCTAGCCGTAGCCCTAACCCCACCCTAACCCTAACCCGAACCCTAGCCCTAACCCGAACCCTAGCCCTAACCGTAACGCTAACCCTAGCCCTAGACCTAGCCCTAGCCCTATCCCTAGCCCTAGCCCGAGCCGTAACCCTAAACCTAACCCTAGCCCAGACCCTATCCCTAAACCTATCCCTACCCCTAAACCTAACCCTAGCCCTAACCCTAACCCTAACCCTAACCCTACCCCTACCCCTAACCCTAGCCCTAGCACTAACCCTAACCCTAACCCTAACCCTACCCCTAACCCTAACCCTAGCCCTAGCGCTAACCCTAACGCTAACCCTAACCCTAGCCCTAGTCCTAGCTTTAACCCTAGCCCTAGCCCTAGCCCTAGCCCTAGCCCTAAACCTAACCCCAACCCCAACCCTAACCCTAACCCTAACCCTAACCCTAACCCTAACCCTAACCCGAACCCGAACTCAAACCCTAACCCCAACCCCAACCACAACACCAACCGCAACCACAACCGTAACCCTAAGCCTAACCCTAACCCTAACCCTAACCTCAACCACAACCCTAGCCCTAACTCTAACCCTAACCCTAACCCTAACCCTAACCGTAACCCCAAACCTAACCCTAGCCCTAGCCCTAACATTAACCCTAACCCTAGCCATAGCCTTAATCCTCACCCTAACCCTAACCCAAACCCTAACCCAAACCCTAGCCCTAACCCTAACCCAAAGCCTACCACTAAACCTAACCAAAACCCTAACCATAATCATAAACCTAACCCTAACCCTAGCCCTAATCCTAATGATAACCCTAGCCCTAACCCTAACCCTAAAACTAACCCTCACCCTAAACCTAGGCCTCACCCTAACCCCAACCCTAACCCTAACCCTCACCAAGCCCTAACCCTAGCCCTAAGCCTAGCCCTAACCGTAGCCCTAGCCCCAGCCCTAACCCTAACCCTAACCCTTGCCCTAGCCCTAGCCCTAGCCCTAGCCCTAACCCTAACCCTAACCCAAGCCCTAACCCTAGCCCTAACCCTAGCCCTAACCCTAGACCTTACCCTAACTCAAAGCCTACCACTAACCCTAACACAAACCCTAACCATAACCGTAGACCTAACCCTAATGCTAGCCCTAACCCTAGCCCTAACACTAACCAGAACCCTCACCCTAACCCTAGCCCTCACCCTATACCTAACCCGAACCCTAAACCTTAACCCTAACCCTAACCCTAACCTAAGCCCTAACCCTAGCCCTAACGCTAGCCCTATACGTAGCCCTAGCCCTAGCCCTAGCCCTAACCCTAGCCCTAGCCCGAACCCGAACCCGAACCCTAACCCTAACCCTAACCCTAACCCTAACCCTAGCCCAAAGTGTCACCCTAACGATAACCCTAACCCTAGACCTAACCCTAACCCTAACCCTAAACCTCACCCCAGCCCTAACCCTAACCCTAACCCTAACCCTAACTCTAACCCTAAGCATAGCCCTTGCCCTAACCCTTGCCCTAGCCCTAGCCCTAACCCTCACCCTAACCCTAACCCTAACCCTAACCCTAACCCTAACCATAGCCCTTGCCTAACCCTTGCCCTAGCCCTAGCCCTAGCCCTAACCCTAACCCAAGCCCTAACCCTAGCCCTAACCCTAGCCCTAACCTTAGCCCTAACTGTAGCCCTAGCAGTAACCCTAGCCCTAGCCCGAACACTAACCCTAACCCTAACACAAACCCTAACCCTAACCCTAACTCTAACCTTAACCCTAACCCTAACCTTAACCCTAACCCTAACCCTAACCCTCGACCTAACCCTAGCCCTAACCCTAATCCTAACGCTAACCATAACCCTAACCCTAACAAAAAACCATATCCCTAAACCTAACTCTCACCCTAACACTAGCCTTAGCCCTAACCCTCTCACTAACTGTAACCTAACCCTAATCCTAGCATAAACTCTATCCCTAGCCCTAACCCTAACCCAACACCTACCACTAACCGTAACGCTAACCCAAACCCTAACCAGAACCAGAACCGTAACCCTAAACCTAACCCGAGCCCTAAACCTAACCCTAGCCCTAACCCTAACCCTAAGCCTAACCCTAGCGCTAACCCTAACCCTAACCCTAAACCTAACTATAGCCTTAACCCTAACCCTAGGCCTAGACCTACCCCTACCCCTACCCCTAAACCAAACTGTAACCCTAAACTGAAACTGAACCCTAACCCTAACCCTAGCCCTAGCTCTAGTTCTAAACCTAGCCCTAAACCTTACCCTAGCCCTAGCCCTAACCCTAGACCTTACCCTAACCCAAAGCCTACCACTAACCCTAATACAAACCCTCGCCCTAACCGTAGCCCTCACCCTATACCTAACCCTAACCCTAACCCTAACCCTTGCCCTAGCCCAAGCCCTAGCCATAGCCCTAACCCTAACACTAGCCCTAGCCTTAGCCCTAACCCTTGTCCGAGCCCTAACCCTAACCATAGCCGTAACCCTAACCCTACCCTAATCCTACCCCTACCCCTTCCCATAACCCTAACCGTAGCCCTGACCCTAATGCTAACCGTGGCCCTAACACTAACCCTAACCCTCACCCTAACCCTAGTCCTGACCCTCACCCTAACCCCAACCCTAACCCTAACCCGATCTCTAACCCTAACCATAGCCCTTGCCCTAACCCTTGCCCTAGCCCTAGCCCTAGCCCTAACCCTCACCCTAACCCTAACCCTAACCCTAACCCTAACCCTAACCCTAACCATAGCCCTTGCCCTAACCCTTGCCCTAGCCCTAGCCCTAGCCCTAACCCTAACCCTAACCCAAGCCCTACCCCTAGCCCTAACCCTAGCCCTTACCATAGCCCTAGCAGTAACCCTAGCCCTAGCCTGAACACTAACCCTAACCCAAACCCTAACCCTAACCCTAACCCTAACTCTAACCTTAACCCTAACCCTAACCCTAACCCTAACCCTAACCCTAACCCTAACCCTCGACCTAACCCTAGCCCTAACCCTAATCCTAACGCTAACCATAACCCTAACCCTAACAAAAAACCATATCCCTAAACCTAACTCTCACCCTAACACTAGCCTTAGCCCTAACCCTCTCACTAACTGTAACCCTAACCCTAATCCTAGCCTAAACTCTATCCCTAGCCCTAACCCTAACCCAACACCTACCACTAACCCTAACGCTAACCCAAACCCTAACCGGAACCAGAACCGTAACCCTAACCCTAACCCGAGCCCTAAACCTAACCCTAGCCCTAACCCTAACCCTAAGCCTAACCCTAGCGCTAACCCTAACCCTAACCCTAAACCTAACTATAGCCTTAACCCAAACCCTAGGCCTAGACCTAACCCTACCCCTACACCTACCCCTAAACCAAACTGTAACCCTAAACTAAAACTGAACCCTAACCCTAACCCTAGCCCTAGCTCTAGTTCTAAACCTAGCCCTAACCCTGACCCTAGCCCTAGCCCTAACCCTAGACCTTACCCTAACTCAAAGCCTACCACTAACCCTAACACAAACCCTAACGATAACCGTAGACCTAACCCTAATGCTAACCCTAGCCCTAACACTAACCAGAACCCTCACCCTAACCCTAGCCCTCACCCTATACCTAACCCTAACCCTAAACCTAACCCTTGCCCTAGCCCAAGCCCTAGCCATAGCCCTAACCCTAACACTAGCCCTAGCCTTAACCCTAACCCTTATCCGAGCCCTAACCCTAACCATAGCCATAACCCTAACCCTACCCTAATCCTACCCCGACCCCTTCCCATAACCCTAACCGTAGCCCTGACCCTAATGCTAACCCTGCCCCTAACACTAACCCTAACCCTCACCCTAACCCTAGTCCTGACCCTCACCCTAACCCCAACCGTAACCCTAACCCGATCTCTAACCCTAATCATAGCCCTTGCCCTAACCCTTGCCCTAACCCTTGCCCTAGCCCTAGCCCTAGCCCTAACCCTCACCCTAACCCTAACCCTAACCCTAACCCTAACCATAGCCCTTGCCCTAACCCTTGCCCTAGCCCTAGCCCTAGCCCTAAAACTAACCCTAACCCAAGCCCTAACCCTAGCCCTAACCCTAGCCCTAACCGTAGCCCTAGCAGTAACCCTAGCCCTAGCCCGAACACTAACCCTAACCCTAACCCAAACCCTAACGCTAACCCTAACTCTAACCTTAACCCTAACCCTAACCCTAACCCTAACCCTAAACCTAACCCTCGACCTAACCCTAGCCCTAACCCTAATCCTAACGCTAACCATAACCCTAACCCTAACAAAAAAACATATCCCTAAACCTAAATCTCACCCTAACACTAGGCTTAGCCCTAACCCTCTCACTAACTGTAACCCTAACCCTAATCCTAGCCTAAACTCTATCCCTAGCCCTAACCCTAACCCAACACCTACCACTAACCCTAACGCTAACCCAAACCCTAACCAGAACCGTAACCCTAACCCTAACCCGAGCCCTAAACCTAACCCTAGCCCTAACCCTAACCCTAAGCCTAACCCTAGCGCTAACCCTAACCCTAACCCTAAACCTAACTTTAGCCTTAACCCTAACCCTAGGCCTAGACCTACCCCTACCCCTACCCCTACCCCTACCCATAAACCAAACTGTAACCCTAAACTAAAACTGAACCCTAACCCTAACCTTAGCCCTAGCTCTAGTTCTACCCCTAGCCCTAACCCTTACCCTAGCCCTAGCCCTAACCCTAGACCTTACCCTAACTCAAAGCCTACCACTAACCCTAACACAAATCCTAACCATAACCGTAGCCCTAACCTTAATGCTAACCCTAGCCCTAACACTAACCAGAACCCTCAACCTAACCCTAGCCCTCACCCTATACCTAACCCGAACCATAAACCTAACCCTAACCCTAACCCTAACCTAAGACCTAACCCTAGCCCTAACCCTAGCCCTATCCGTAGCCCTAGCCCTAGCCCTAACCCTAGCCCTAGCCGGAACCCGAACCCGAACCCTAACCCTAACCCTAACCCTAACCCTAACCCTAGCCCAAAGCGTCACCCTAACGATAACCCTAACCCTAGACCTAACCCTAACCCTAACCCTAACCCTAAACCTCACCCTAGCCCTAACCCTAACCCTAACCCTAACCCTAACCCTAACCCGAACCCTTACCCTAACCCTAACCCTAACCCTAATCCTAACCGAAACAGTATCCCTAACCCTAACCATAACCCTAGGCTTAGCCCTAAGCCTCTCACTTACAATAACCCTAACCCTAACCCTAGCCCCAACCCTGACCCTAGCCCTAACCCTAACCCAACCCCTACCACTAACCCTAACCCTAACCCAAACCCTAACCATAACCGTAACCCTAACCCTAACCCGAGCCCTAAACCTAACGCTATCCCTAACCCTAAACGTAACCCTAGCGCTAACCCTAACGCTAACCCTAACCCTAAACCTAACCTTAGCCCTAATTCTAACCCTAGGCCTAGCCCTAACCCTAGCCCTAGCCCTACCCTACCCCTACCCCTAACTCAAACTGTAACCCTAAACTGAACCTGAACCCTAACGCTAGCCCTAAATCTAGCTCTAACGCATGTCCTAACAGTTACCCAGCCCTAGCCCTAGCCCTAAGACTAGCCCTAGCCCTAATCCTAACCCTAACCCTAACCCTAACCCTAACCCAAGCCCTAACCCTAGCCGTAGCCCTAACCCCACCCTAACCCTAACCCGAACCCAAGCCCTAACCCGAACCCTAACCCTAACCCTAACCCTAACCCTAACCCTAACCCTAACCCTAACCCTAGCCCTAGCCCTATCCCTAGCCCTAGCCCGAGCCGTAACCCTAAACCTAACCCTAGCCCAGACCCTATCCCTAAACCTATCCCTACCCCTAAACCTAACCCTAGCCCTAACCCTAACCCTAACCCTAACCCTACCCCTACCCCTAACCCTAGCCCTAGCACTAACCCTAACCCTAACCCTACCCCTACCCCTAACCCTAGCCCTAGCGCTAACCCTAACGCTAACCCTAACCCTAGCCCTAGTCCTAGCTTTAACCCTAGCCCTAGCCCTAGCCCTAGCCCTAGCCCTAAACCTAACCCCAACCCCAGCCCTAACCCTAACCCTAACCCTAACCCTAACCCTAACCCGAACTCAAACCCTAACCCCAACCCCAACCACAACACCAACCGCAACCACAACCGTAACCCTAAGCCTAACCCTAACCCTAACCATAACCCTAACCGTAACCCCAAACCTAACCCTAGCCCTAGCCCTAACATTAACCCTAACCCTAGCCATAGCCTTAATCCTCACCCTAACCCTAACCCAAACCCTAACCCAAACCCTAGCCCTAACCCTAACCCAAAGCCTACCACTAAACCTAACCAAAACCCTAACCATAATCATAAACCTAACCCTAACCCTAGCCCTAATCCTAATGATAACCCTAGCCCTAACCCTAACCCTAAAACTAACCCTCACCCTAAACCTAGGCCTCACCCTAACCCCAACCCTAACCCTAACCCTCACCAAGCCCTAACCCTAGCCCTAAGCCTAGCCCTAACCGTAGCCCTAGCCCCAGCCCTAACCCTAACCCTAACCCTTGCCCTAGCCCTAGCCCTAGCCCTAGCCCTAACCCTAACCCTAACCCAAGCCCTAACCCTGGCCCTAACCCTAGCCCTAACCCTAGACCTTACCCTAACTCAAAGCCTACCACTAACCCTAACACAAACCCTAACCATAACCGTAGACCTAACCCTAATGCTAACCCTAACCCTAGCCCTAACACTAACCAGAACCCTCACCCTAACCCTAGCCCTCACCCTATACCTAACCCGAACCCTAAACCTTAACCCTAACCCTAACCCTAACCTAAGCCCTAACCCTAGCCCTAACGCTAGCCCTATACGTAGCCCTAGCCCTAGCCCTAGCCCTAACCCTAGCCCTAGCCCGAACCCGAACCCGAACCCTAACCCTAACCCTAACCCTAGCCCAAAGTGTCACCCTAACGATAACCCTAACCCTAGACCTAACCCTAACCCTAACCCTAAACCTCACCCTAGCCCTAACCCTAACCCTAACCCTAACTCTAACCCTAAGCATAGCCCTTGCCCTAACCCTTGCCCTAGCCCTAGCCCTAACCCTCACCCTAACCCTAACCCTAACCCTAACCCTAACCCTAACCCTAACCCTAACCCTAACCCTAACCATAGCCCTTGCCTAACCCTTGCCCTAGCCCTAGCCCTAGCCCTAACCCTAACCCAAGCCCTAACCCTAGCCCTAACCCTAGCCCTAACCTTAGCCCTAACTGTAGCCCTAGCAGTAACCCTAGCCCTAGCCCGAACACTAACCCTAACCCTAACACAAACCCTAACCCTAACCCTAACTCTAACCTTAACCCTAACCCTAACCTTAACCCTAACCCTAACCCTAACCCTCGACCTAACCCTAGCCCTAACCCTAATCCTAACGCTAACCATAACCCTAACCCTAACAAAAAACCGTATCCCTAAACCTAAATCTCACCCTAACACTAGCCTTAGCCCTAACCCTCTCACTAACTGTAACCTAACCCTAATCCTAGCCTAAACTCTATCCCTAGCCCTAACCCTAACCCAACACCTACCACTAACCGTAACGCTAACCCAAACCCTAACCAGAACCAGAACCGTAACCCTAAACCTAACCCGAGCCCTAAACCTAACCCTAGCCCTAACCCTAACCCTAAGCCTAACCCTAGCGCTAACCCTAACCCTAACCCTAAACCTAACTATAGCCTTAACCCTAACCCTAGGCCTAGACCTAACCCTACCCCTACCCCTAAACCAAACTGTAACCCTAAACTGAAACTGAACCCTAACCCTAACCCTAGCCCTAGCTCTAGTTCTAAACCTAGCCCTAACCCTGACCCTAGCCCTAGCCCTAACCCTAGACCTTACACTAACCCAAAGCCTACCACTAACCCTAATACAAACCCTCGCCCTAACCGTAGCCCTCACCCTATACCTAACCCTAACCCTAACCCTAACCCTTGCCCTAGCCCAAGCCCTAGCCATAGCCCTAACCCTAACACTAGCCCTAGCCTTAGCCCTAACCCTTGTCCGAGCCCTAACCCTAACCATAGCCGTAACCCTAACCCTACCCTAATCCTACCCCTACCCCTTCCCATAACCCTAACCGTAGCCCTGACCCTAATGCTAACCCTGGCCCTAACACTAACCCTAACCCTCACCCTAACCCTAGTCCTGACCCTCACCCTAACCCCAACCGTAACCCTAACCCGATCTCTAACCCTAACCATAGCCCTTGCCCTAACCCTTGCCCTAGCCCTAACCCTAGCCCGAGCCCTAACCCTCACCCTAACCCTAACCCTAACCCTAACCCTAACCCTAACCATAGCCCTTGCCCTAACCCTTGCCCTAGCCCTAGCCCTAGCCCTAACCCTAACCCTAACCCAAGCCCTACCCCTAGCCCTAACCCTAGCCCTTACCATAGCCCTAGCAGTAACCCTAGCCCTAGCCTGAACACTAACCCTAACCCAAACCCTAACCCTAACCCTAACCCTAACTCTAACCTTAACCCTAACCCTAACCCTAACCCTAACCCTAACCCTAACCCTCGACCTAACCCTAGCCCTAACCCTAATCCTAACGCTAACCATAACCCTAACCCTAACAAAAAACCATATCCCTAAACCTAACTCTCACCCTAACACTAGCCTTAGCCCTAACCCTCTCACTAACTGTAACCCTAACCCTAATCCTAGCCTAAACTCTATCCCTAGCCCTAACCCTAACCCAACACCTACCACTAACCCTAACGCTAACCCAAACCCTAACCGGAACCAGAACCGTAACCCTAACCCTAACCCGAGCCCTAAACCTAACCCTAGCCCTAACCCTAACCCTAAGCCTAACCCTAGCGCTAACCCTAACCCTAACCCTAAACCTAACTATAGCCTTAACCCAAACCCTAGGCCTAGACCTAACCCTACCCCTACACCTACCCCTAAACCAAACTGTAACCCTAAACTAAAACTGAACCCTAACCCTAACCCTAGCCCTAGCTCTAGTTCTAAACCTAGCCCTAACCCTGACCCTAGCCCTAGCCCTAACCCTAGACCTTACCCTAACTCAAAGCCTACCACTAACCCTAACACAAACCCTAACGATAACCGTAGACCTAACCCTAATGCTAACCCTAGCCCTAACACTAACCAGAACCCTCACCCTAACCCTAGCCCTCACCCTATACCTAACCCTAACCCTAAACCTAACCCTTGCCCTAGCCCAAGCCCTAGCCATAGCCCTAACCCTAACACTAGCCCTAGCCTTAACCCTAACCCTTATCCGAGCCCTAACCCTAACCATAGCCATAACCCTAACCCTACCCTAATCCTACCCCGACCCCTTCCCATAACCCTAACCGTAGCCCTGACCCTAATGCTAACCCTGCCCCTAACACTAACCCTAACCCTCACCCTAACCCTAGTCCTGACCCTCACCCTAACCCCAACCGTAACCCTAAACCGATCTCTAACCCTAATCATAGCCCTTGCCCTAACCCTTGCCCTAACCCTTGCCCTAGCCCTAGCCCTAGCCCTAACCCTCACCCTAACCCTAACCCTAACCCTAACCCTAACCATAGCCCTTGCCCTAACCCTTGCCCTAGCCCTAGCCCTAGCCCTAAAACTAACCCTAACCCAAGCCCTAACCCTAGCCCTAACCCTAGCCCTAACCGTAGCCCTAGCAGTAACCCTAGCCCTAGCCCGAACACTAACCCTAACCCTAACCCAAACCCTAACGCTAACCCTAACTCTAACCTTAACCCTAACCCTAACCCTAACCCTAACCCTAACCCTAACCCTAACCCTAACCCTCGACCTAACCCTAGCCCTAACCCTAATCCTAACGCTAACCATAACCCTAACCCTAACAAAAAAACATATCCCTAAACCTAAATCTCACCCTAACACTAGGCTTAGCCCTAACCCTCTCACTAACTGTAACCCTAACCCTAATCCTAGCCTAAACTCTATCCCTAGCCCTAACCCTAACCCAACACCTACCACTAACCCTAACGCTAACCCAAACCCTAACCAGAACCGTAACCCTAACCCTAACCCGAGCCCTAAACCTAACCCTAGCCCTAACCCTAACCCTAAGCCTAACCCTAGCGCTAACCCTAACCCTAACCCTAAACCTAACTTTAGCCTTAACCCTAACCCTAGGCCTAGACCTACCCCTACCCCTACCCCTACCCCTACCCATAAACCAAACTGTAACCCTAAACTAAAACTGAACCCTAACCCTAACCTTAGCCCTAGCTCTAGTTCTACCCCTAGCCCTAACCCTTAGCTAGCCCTAGCCCTAACCCTAGACCTTACCCTAACTCAAAGCCTACCACTAACCCTAACACAAATCCTAACCATAACCGTAGCCCTAACCTTAATGCTAACCCTAGCCCTAACACTAACCAGAACCCTCAACCTAACCCTAGCACTCACCCTATACCTAACCCGAACCCTAACCCTAACCCTAACCCTAACCTAAGCCCTAACCCTAGCCCTAACCCTAGCCCTATCCGTAGCCCTAGCCCTAGCCCTAACCCTAGCCCTAGCCCTAACCCTAGACCTTACCCTAACTCAAAGCCTACCACTAACCCTAACACAAACCCTAACCATAACCGTAGCCCTAACCCTTATGCTAACCCTAGCCCTAACACTAACCAGAACCCTCACCCTAGCCCTAGCCCTAGCCCTAACCCTAGCCCTAGCCCGAACCCTAAGCCTAAGCCTAAGCCTAACCCTAACACTAACCCTAACCCTAACCCTAGCCCAAAGCGTCACCCTAACGATAACCCTAACCCTAGAGCTAACCCTAACCCTAACCCTAACCCTAAACATCACCCTAGCCCTAACCCTAACCCTAACCCTTACCCTAACCCTAACCCTAACCCAAACAGTATCCCTAACCCTAAGCATAACCCTAGGCTTAGCCCTAACCCTCTCACTTACAATAACCCTAACCCTAACCCTAGCCCCAACCCTGACCCTAGCCCTAACCCTAACCCAACCCCTACCACTAACCCTAACCCTAACCCAAACCCTAACCCTAACCGTAACCCTAACCATAACCCGAGCCCTAAACCTAACCCTATCCCTAACCCTAAACGTAACCCTAGCGCTAACCCTAACGCTAACCCTAACCCTAAACCTAACCTTAGCCCTAATTCTAACCCTAGGCCTAGCCCTAACCCTAGCCCTAGCCCTACCCTAGCCCTACCCCTAACTCAAACTGTAACCCTAAACTGAACCTGAACCCTAACGCTAGCCCTAACTCTAGCTCTAACGCATGTCCTAACCGTTACCCTAGCCCTAGCCCTAGCGCTAACACGAGCCCTAGCCCTAATCCTAACCCTAACCCTAACCCAAACCCTAACCCAAACCCTAGCCCTAACCCTAACCCAAAGCCTACCACTAAACCTAACCAAAACCCTAACCATAATCATAAACCTAACCCTAACCCTAGCCCTCACCCTAATGATAACCCTAGCCCTAACCCTAACCCTAAAACTAACCCTCACCCCTAACCTAGCCCTCACCCTCACCCTAACTCTACTCCTAACCCTAAACCTCACCGAACCCTAACCCTAGCCATAACGCTAGCCCTAACCGTAGCCCTAGCCCTAGCCCTAACCCTAACCCTAACCCTAAATCTAAACCTAACTCTAACGCTAACGCTAACGCCAGCCCTAACCCTAATGCTAACCCTAGCCGTAACCCTCACCCTCACCCTCACCCTAACCATAGCCCTCACACTGACCCTAACCCTAACCGTAACAATAGCCCTTGACCTAACCCTTGCCCTAGCCCTATCCCTATCCCTAGTCCTAGCCCTAGCCCTAGCCCTATCCCTATCCCTATCCCTATCCCTGTCCCTATCCCTAGTCCTAGCCCTAGCCCTAACCCTAGCCCTAGCCCTAACCCTAACCCTAACCCTAACCCTAAACATAACCCAAGCCCTAACCCTAGCCGTAGCCCTAACCCCACCCTAACCCTAACCCGAACTCTAGCCCTAACCCGAACCATAGCCCTAACCCTAACCCTAACCCTAGCCCTAGCCCTAGCCCTAGCCCTAGCCCTATACCTAGCCCTAGCCCGAGCCTTAACCCTAAACCTAACCCTAGCCCAGACCCTATCCCTAAACCTATCCCTACCCCTACACCTAACCCTATCCCTAACCCTAAACGTAACCCTAGCGCTAACCCTAGCGCTAACCCTAACCCTAAACCTAACCTTAGCCCTAATTGTAACCCTAGGCCTAGCCCTAACCCTAGCCCTAGCCCTACCCTACCCCTACCCCTAACTCAAACTGTAACCCTAAACTGAACCTAAACCCTAACGCTAGCCCTAACTCTAGCTCTAACGCATGTCCTAACCGTTAACCTAGCCCTAGTCCTAACACTAGCCCTAGCCCTAATCCTAACCCTAACCCTAACCCAAACCCTAACCCAAACCCTAGCCCTAACCCTAACCCAAAGCCTACCACTAAACCTAACCAAAACCCTAACCATAATCATAAACCTATCCCTAACCCTAGCCCTAACCCTAATGATAACCCTAGCCCTAACCCTAACCCTAAAACTAACCCTCACCCTAAACCTAGCCCTCACCCTAACCCTAACTCTACTCCTAACCCTAAACCTCACCAAACCCTAACCCTAGCCATAACGCAAGCCCTAACCGTAGGCCTAGCCCTAGCCCTAACCCTAACCCTAACCCTAACCCTAAACCTAAACCTAACTCTAATGCTAACGCTAACGCCAGCCCTATCCCTAATGCTAACCCTAGCCGTAACCCTCACCCTCACCCTAACCATAGCCCTCACACTGACCCTAAACTTAACCGTAACAATAGCCCTTGACATAACCCTTGCCCTAGCCCTAGCCCTATCCCTAGCCCTAGTCCTATCCCTATCCCTATCCCTATCCCTATCCCTAGTCCTATCCCTAGCCCTAACCCTAACCCAAGCCCAAACCCTAGCCGTAGCCCTAACCCCACCCTAACCCTAACCCGAACTCTAGCCCTAACCCGAACCCTAGCCCTAACCCTAACACTAACCCTAGCCCTAGCCCTATCCCTATCCCTATCCCTATCCCTATCCCTATCCCTATCCCTATCCCTAGCCCTAGCCCTAGCCCGAGCCTTAACCCTAAACCTAACCCTAGCCCAGACCCTATCCCTAAACCTATCCCTACCCCTAAACCTAACCCTAGCCCTAGCCCTAACCCCAACCCTAACCCTAGTCCTAGCGCTAACCCTAACGCTAACCCTAACCCTAGCCCTAGCCCTAGCTTTAACCCTAGCCCTAGCCCTAAACCTAACCCCAACCCCAACCCTAACCCTAACCCAAACCATAAACCTACCCCAAACCCTAACCCTAACCCTAACCCGAACCGAACCCGAACTCAAACCCTAACCCCAACCCCAACCACAACACAACACCAACCGCAACCACAACCGTAAACCTAATCCTAACCCTAACCCTAACCCTAACCTCTACCCCAACCCTAGCCCTAACTCTAACCCTAACCCTAACCCTAACCGTAACCCTAACCGTAACCCCAAACCTAACCCTAGCCCTAGCCCTAACATTAACCCTAACCCTAGCCCTAACCCTAGACCTTACCCTAACCCAAAGCCTACCACTAACACTAATACAAACCCTAACCATAACCGTTGCCCTAACCCTAATGCTTACCCTAGCCCTAACACTAACCAGAACCCTCACCCTAACCCTAGCCCTCACCCTATACCTAACCTTAACCCTAACCCTTGCCCTAGCCCAAGACCTAGCCATAGCCCTAACCCTAAAACTAGCCCTAGCCTTAGACCTAACCCTTGTCCGAACTCTAACCCTAACCATAGCCCTTGCCCTAACCCTTGCCCTAGCCCTAGCCCTAGCCCTAACCCTAACCCTAACCCAAGCCCTACCCCTAGCCCTAACCCTAGCCCTAACCGTAGCCCTAGCAGTAACCCTAGCCCTAGCCCGAACACTAACCCTAACCCAAACCCTAACCCTAACCCTAACTCTAACCTTAACCCTAACCCTAACCCTAACCCTAACCCTAACCCTAACCCTAACCCTAACCCTCGACCTAACCCTAGCCCTAACCCTAATCCTAACGCTAACCATAACCCTAACCCTAACAAAAAAACATATCCCTAAACCTAAATCTCACCCTAACACTAGCCTTAGCCCTAACCCTCTCACTAACTGTAACCCTAACCCTAATCCTAGCCTAAACTCTATACCTAGCACTAACCCTAACCCAACACCTACCACTAACCCTAACCCTAACGCTAACCCAAACCCTAACCAGAACCAGAACCGTAACCCTAACCCTAACCCGAGCCCTAAACCTAACCCTAGCCCTAACCCTAACCCTAAGCCTAACCCTAGCGCTAACCCTAACCCTAACCCTAAACCTAACTATAGCCTTAACCCAAACCCTAGACCTAACCCTACCCCTACCCCTACCCCTAAACCAAACTGTAACCCTAAACTAAAACTGAACCCTAACCCTAACCCTAGCCCTAGCTCTAGTTCTAAACCTAGCCCTAACCCTGACCCTAGCCCTAGCCCTAACCCTAGACCTTACCCTAACTCAAAGCCTACCACTAACCCTAACACAAACCCTAACCATAACCGTAGCCCTAACCCTAATGCTAACCCTAGCCCTAACACTAACCAGAACCCTCACCCTAACCCTAGCCCTCAACCTATACCTAACCCGAACCCTAACCCTAACCCTAACCCTAACCCTAACCTAAGCCCTAACCCTAGCCCTAACCCTAGCCCTATCCGTAGCCCTAGCCCTAGCCCTAACCCTAACCCTAGCCCTAGCCCTAACCTTAATCCTAACACTAATTCTAACCCTATCCGGAACCCGAACCCAAACTCAAACCCTAACCCCAACCCCAACCACAACACGACACCAACCACAACCCCAACCGTAACCCTCACCCTAACCTCAACCCCAACCCCAGCCCTAACCCTAACCCTAACCCTAAACCTAACCCTAGCCCTAGCCCTAACCCTAACTCTAACCCAAATCCTAAACCTAACCCAAACCCTAACCCTAGCCATAACCCTAACCCTAACCTTAGCCCAAACCCTAACCCTAGACCTAACCCTAACCCAAAGCCTACCACAAACCCTAACCCAAACCCTAACCATAACCATAGCCCTAACCCTGACCCTAACCGTAGCCCTAACCCTAATGCTAACCCTAGCCCTAACACTAACCCTAACCCTCACCCTAACCCTAGCCCTAACCCTAACCCTGACCCTAACCCTAACCCTAACCATAACCCTAACCATAGCCCTTGCCGTAACCCTTGCCGTAGCCCTAACCCTAGCCCTAACCCTAGTCGTAACCATAGCCCTAGCCCTAACCCTAGCCCTAGCCCGAACCCTAACCCTAACCCTAACACTAACCCTAACCCTAACCCTAACCCTAACCCTAACCCTAACCCTAACCATAACCCTAACCCTAACCCTAGACCTAACCCTAACCCTAACCCTAACCCTAGCCCTAACCCTAAGCCTAACCCAAACCATATCCCTAAACCTAAGCCTAACCCTAACACTAGCCTTAGCCCTAACCCTCTCACTAACTGTAACCTAACCCTAATCATAGCCTAAACTCTATCCCTATCCCTAACCCTAACCCAACACCTACCACTAACCGTAACGCTAACCCAAACCCTAACCAGAACCAGAACCGTAACCCAAAACCTAACCCGAGCCCTAAACCTAACCCTAGCCCTAACCCTAACCCTAAGCCTAACCCGAGCGCTAACCCTAACCCTAACCCTAAACCTAACTATAGCCTTAACCCTAACCCTAGGCCTAGACCTAACCCTACCCCTATGCCTACCCCTAAACCAAACTGTAACCCTAAACTGAAACTGAACCCTAACCCTAACCCTAGCCCTAGCTCTAGTTCTAAACCTAGCCCTAACCCTTACCCTAGCCCTAGCCCTAACCCTAGACCTTACCCTAACCCAAAGCCTACCACTAACCCTAATACCAACCCTAACCATAACCGTAGCCCTAACCCTAATGCTTACCCTAGCCCTAACACTAACCAGAACCCTCACCCTAACCCTAGCCCTCACCCTAACCCTAACCCTAACCCTAACCTTAACCCTTGCCCTAGCCATAGCCCTAACCCTAACACTAGCCCTAGCCTTAGCCCTAACCCTTGTCCGAGCCCTAACCCTAACCATAGCCGTAACCCTAACCCTACCCTAATCCTACCCCTACCCCTACCCCTAACCCTAACCGTAGCCCTGACCCTAATGCTAACCCTGGCCCTAACACTAACCCTAACCCTCACGCTAACCCTAGTCCTGACCCTCACCCTAACCCCAACCATAACCCTAACCCGAACTCTAACCCTAATCATAGTCCTTGCCCTAACCCTTGCCCTAGCCCTAGCCCTAGCCCTAGCCCTAACCCTCACCCTAACCCTAACCCTAACCCTAACCCTAAACCTAAACATAGCCCTTGCCCTAACCCTTGCCCTAGCCCTAGCCCTAACCCTAACCCCAACCCAAGCCCTAACCCTAGCCCTAACCCTAGCCCTAACCGTAGCCCTAGCAGTAACCCTAGCCCTAGCCCGAACACTAACCCTAACCCTAACCCAAACCCTAACCCTAACCCTAACCCTAACCTTAACCCTAACCCTAACCCTAACCCTAACCCTAACCCTCGACCTAACCCTAGCCCTAACCCTAATCCTAATGCTAACCATAACCCTAACCCTAACAAAAAACCATATTCCTAAACCTAAATCTCACCCTAACACTAGCCTTAGCCCTAACCCTCTCACTAACTGTAACCCTAACCCTAATCCTAGCCCTAGCTCTAGTTCTAACCCTAGCCCTAACCCTTTCCCTAGCCCTAGCCCTAACCCTAGACCTTACCCTAGCCCTATCCGTAGCCCTAGCCCTAGCCCTAACCCTAGCCCGAGCCCGAACCCTAACCCTAACCCTAAACCTAACCCTAACCCTAGCCCAAAGCGTCACCCTAACGATAACCCTAACCCTAGACCTAACCCTAACCCTAACCCTAACCCTAAACCTCACCCTAGCCCTAACCCTAACCCAAACCCTTACCCTAACCCTAACCCTAACCCAAACAGTATCCCTAACCCTAAGCATAACCCTAGGCTTAGCCCTAACCCTCTCACTTACAATAACCCTAACCCTAACCCTAGCCCCAACCCTGACCCTAGCCCTAACCCTAACCCAACCCCTACCACTAACCCTAACCCTAACCCTAACCATAACCGTAACCCTAACCCTAACCCGAGCCCTAAACTTAACCCTATCCCTAACCCTAAACGTAACCCTAGCGCTAAACCTAACGCTAAGCCTAAGCCTAAACCTAACCTTAGCCCTAATTCTAACCCTAGGCCTAGCCCTAGCCCTAGCCCTACCCTACCCCTACCCCTAACTCAAACTGTAACCCTAAACTGAACCTGAACCCTAACGCTAGCCCTAAATCTAGCTCTAACGCATGTCCTAACCATTAACCTAGCCCTAGCCCTAGCCCTAACACTAGCCCTAGCCCTAATCCTAACCCTAACCCTAACCCAAACCCTAACCCAAACCCTAGCCCTAACCCTAACCCAAAGCCTACCACTGAACCTAACCAAAACCCTAACCATAATCATAAACCTAACCCTAACCCTAGCCCTAACCCTAATGATAACCCTAGCCCTAACCCAAACCCTAAAACTAACCCTCACCCTAAACCTAGCCCTCACCCTAACCCTAACTCTACTCCTAACCCTAAACCTCACCGAACCCTAACCCTAGCCATAACGCTAGCCCTAACCGTAGCTCTAGCCCTAGCCCTAACCCTAACCCTAACCCTAACCCTAACCCTAACCCTAAACCTAACTCTAACGCTAACGCCAGCCCTAACCCTAATGCTAACCCTAGCCGTAACCATCATCCTCACCCTCACCCTAACCATAGCCCTCACACTGACCCTAACCCTAACTGTAACAATAGCCCTCGACCTAACCCTAGCCCTAACCCTAATCCTAACGCTAACCATAACCCTAACCCTAACAAAAAAAATATCCCTAAACCTAAATCTCACCCTAACACTAGCCTTAGCCCTAACCCTCTCACTAATTGTAACCCTAACCCTAATCCTAGCCTAAACTCTATCCCTAGCCCTAACCCTAACCCAACACCTACCACTAACCCTAACCCTAACGCTAACCCAAACCCTAACCAGAACCAGAACCGTAACCCTAACCCTAACCCGAGTCCTAAACTTAACCCTAGCCCTAACCCTAACCCTAAGCCTAACCCTAGCGCTAACCCTAACCCTAACCCTAAACCTAACTATAGCCTTAACCCAAACCCTAGGCCTAGACCTACCCCTACCCCTACCCCTACCCCTAAACCAAACTGTAACCCTAAACTAAAACTGAACCCTAACCCTAACCCTAGCCCTAGCTCTAGTTCTAAACCTAGCCCTAACCCTGACCCTAGCCCTAGCCCTAACCCTAGACCTTACCCTAACTCAAAGCCTACCACTAACCCTAACACAAACCCTAACCATAACCGTAGCCCTAACCCTAATGCTAACCCTAGCCCTAACACTAACCAGAACCCTCACCCTAACCCTAGCCCTCACCCTATACCTAACCCGAACCATAAACCTAACCCTAACCCTAACCCTAACCTAAGACCTAACCCTAGCCCTAACCCTAGCCCTATCCGTAGCCCTAGCCCTAGCCCTAACCCTAGCCCTAGCCCGAACCCAAACCCGAACCCTAACCCTAATCCTAACCCTAACCCTAACCCTAGCCCAAAGCGTCACCCTAACGATAACCCTAACCCTAGACCTAACCCTAACCCTAACCCTAACCCTAAACCTCACCCTAGCCCTAACCCTAACCCTAACCCTAACCCTTACCCTAACCCTAACCCTAACCCTAATCCTAACCGAAACAGTATCCCTAACCCTAACCATAACCCTAGGCTTAGCCCTAAGCCTCTCACTTACAATAACCCTAACCCTAACCCTAGCCCCAACCCTGACCCTAGCCCTAACCCTAACCCAACCCCTACCACTAACCCTAACCCTAACCCAAACCCTAACCATAACCGTAACCCTAACCCTAACCCGAGCCCTAAACCTAACGCTATCCCTAACCCTAAACGTAACCCTAGCGCTAACCCTAACGCTAACCCTAACCCTAAACCTAACCTTAGCCCTAATTCTAACCCTAGGCCTAGCCCTAACCCTAGCCCTAGCCCTACCCTACCCCTACCCCTAACTCAAACTGTAACCCTAAACTGAACCTGAACCCTAACGCTAGCCCTAAATCTAGCTCTAACGCATGTCCTAACAGTTACCCAGCCCTAGCCCTAGCCCTAAGACTAGCCCTAGCCCTAATCCTAACCCTAACCCTAACCCTAACCCTAACCCAAGCCCTAACCCTAGCCGTAGCCCTAACCCCACCCTAACCCTAACCCGAACCCTAGCCCTAACCCGAACCCTAGCCCTAACCGTAACGCTAACCCTAGCCCTAGACCTAGCCCTAGCCCTATCCCTAGCCCTAGCCCGAGCCGTAACCCTAAACCTAACCCTAGCCCAGACCCTATCCCTAAACCTATCCCTACCTCTAAACCTAACCCTAGCCCTAACCCTAACCCTAACCCTAACCCTACCCCTACCCCTAACCCTAGCCCTAGCACTAACCCTAACCCTAACCCTACCCCTAACCCTAACCCTAGCCCTAGCGCTAACCCTAACGCTAACCCTAACCCTAGCCCTAGTCCTAGCTTTAACCCTAGCCCTAGCCCTAGCCCTAGCCCTAGCCCTAAACCTAACCCCAACCCCAACCCTAACCCTAACCCTAACCCTAACCCTAACCCGAACCGAACCGAACCCGAACTCAAACCCTAACCCCAACCCCAACCACAACACCAACCGCAACCACAACCGTAACCCTAAGCCTAACCCTAACCCTAACCCTAACCTCAACCACAACCCTAGCCCTAACCCTAACCCTAACCCTAACCCTAACCGTAACCCCAAACCTAACCCTAGCCCTAGCCCTAACATTAACCCTAACCCTAGCCATAGCCTTAATCCTCACCCTAACCCTAACCCAAACCCTAACCCAAACCCTAGCCCTAACCCTAACCCAAAGCCTACCACTAAACCTAACCAAAACCCTAACCATAATCATAAACCTAACCCTAACCCTAGCCCTAATCCTAATGATAACCCTAGCCCTAACCCGAACCCTAGCCCTAACCGTAACGCTAACCCTAGCCCTAGACCTAGCCCTAGCCCTATCCCTAGCCCTAGCCCGAGCCGTAACCCTAAACCTAACCCTAGCCCAGACCCTATCCCTAAACCTATCCCTACCTCTAAACCTAACCCTAGCCCTAACCCTAACCCTAACCCTAACCCTACCCCTACCCCTAACCCTAGCCCTAGCACTAACCCTAACCCTAACCCTACCCCTAACCCTAACCCTAGCCCTAGCGCTAACCCTAACGCTAACCCTAACCCTAGCCCTAGTCCTAGCTTTAACCCTAGCCCTAGCCCTAGCCCTAGCCCTAGCCCTAAACCTAACCCCAACCCCAACCCTAACCCTAACCCTAACCCTAACCCTAACCCGAACCGAACCGAACCCGAACTCAAACCCTAACCCCAACCCCAACCACAACACCAACCGCAACCACAACCGTAACCCTAAGCCTAACCCTAACCCTAACCCTAACCTCAACCACAACCCTAGCCCTAACTCTAACCCTAACCCTAACCCTAACCCTAACCGTAACCCCAAACCTAACCCTAGCCCTAGCCCTAACATTAACCCTAACCCTAGCCATAGCCTTAATCCTCACCCTAACCCTAACCCAAACCCTAACCCAAACCCTAGCCCTAACCCTAACCCAAAGCCTACCACTAAACCTAACCAAAACCCTAACCATAATCATAAACCTAACCCTAACCCTAGCCCTAATCCTAATGATAACCCTAGCCCTAACCCTAACCCTAAAACTAACCCTCACCCTAAACCTAGGCCTCACCCTAACCCCAACCCTAACCCTAACCCTCACCAAGCCCTAACCCTAACCCTAACCCTAACCCTAACCCTAACCCTTGCCCTAGCCCTAGCCCTAGCCCTAGCCCTAACCCTAACCCTAACCCAAGCCCTAACCCTAGCCCTAACCCTAGGCCTAACCGTAGCCCTAGCAGTAGCCCTAGCCCTAGCCCGAACACTAACCCTAACCCTAACCCAAACCCTAACCCTAACCCTAACTCTAACCTTAACCCCAACCCTAACCCTAACCCTAACCCTAACCCTAACCCTAACCCTAACCCTCGACCTAACCCTAGCCCTAACCCTAATCCTAACGCTTACCATAACCCTAAGCCTAACAAAAAACCATATCCCTAAACCTAAATCTCACCCTAACCCTAGCCTTAGCCCTAACCCTCTCACTAACTGTAACCCTAACCCTAATCCTAGCCCAAACCCTAACCCTAGCCCTAACCCAACCCCTACCACTAACCCTAACCCTAACCCAAACCCTAACCAGAACCGTAACCCTAAACCTAACACTAACCCGAGCCCTAAACCTGAACCTAACCCTAACCCTAACCATAACCCTAACCCTAGCGCTAATCCTAACTCTAACGCTAACCCTAAACCTAACCCTAGCCCTAGCCCTAACCCTAGGCCTAGCCGTAACCATACCCCTACCCCTACCCCTGCCCCTAACCCAAATTGTAACCCTAAACTGAACCTGAACCTGAACCCTAACCCTAGCCCTAGCTCTAGCTCTAACCCTAGCCCTAACCGTTACCCTAGCCCTAGCCCTAGCCCTAACCCTAGCCCTAATCCTAGCCCGAACCCTAACCCTAACCCTAGCCCTAACCCTAACCCTAACCCTAGCCCTAACCCTAACCCTAACCCTAACCCTAACCCTAACCCTAGCCCTAGCCCTAACACTAACACTAACCCTATCCCTATCCCTATCCCTATCCCTATCCCTATCCCTATCCCTATTCCTATCCCTATCCCAAGCCCTAGCCCTAGCTCTAACACTACAACTAACCCTAGCCCTACCCCTAAACCTGCCCCTAAGCCTAACCCTAACCCTACACCTAAACCTAACCCTAACCCTACCCTAACCCTAACACTAACCCTAGCCCTAGCCCTAGCCCTAGCCCTAGCCCTAACCCTAACACAAACCCTAGCCCTAGCCCTAGCCCTCGCCCTAAACCTAACCCTAACCCTAACCCTAGCCCTAGCCCTAACCCTACCCTAAACCTAACCTGAACTCTAGCCCTAACCCTTGCCCTAACTCTAACCCTAACCCTAACCCTAACCCTAACCCTAACCATAGCCGTAACCCTAACACTACCCTAATCCTACCCCTACCCCTACCCCTACCCCTAACCCTAACCGTAGCCCTGACCCTAATGCTAACCCTGGCCCTAACACTAACCCTAACCCTCACCCTAACCCTGGCCCTGACCCTCACCCTAACCCCAACCCTAACCCTAACCCTAACTCTAACTCTAAGCATAGCCCTTGCCCTAACCCTTGCCCAAGCCCTAGCCCTAACCCTCACCCTAACCCTAACCCTAACCCTAACCCTAACCCTAACCATAGCCCTTGCCTAACCCTTGCCCTAGCCCTAGCCCTAACCCTCACCCTAACCCTCACCCTAACCCTAACCCTAACCCTAACCCTAACCCTAACCCTAACCATAGCCCTTGCCTAACCCTTGCCCTAGCCCTAGCCCTAGCCCTAACCCTAACCCAAGCCCTGACCCTAGCCCTAACCCTAGCCCTAACCTTAGCCCTAACTGTAGCCCTAGCAGTAACCCTAGCCCTAGCCCGAATACTAACCCTAACACAAACCCTAACACTAACCCTAACTCTAACCTTAACCCTAACCCTAACCCTAACCTTAACCCTAACCCTAACCCTCGACCTAACCCTAGCCCTAACCCTAATCCTAACGCTAACCATAACCCTAACCCTAACAAAAAACCGTATCCCTAAACCTAAATCTCACCCTAACACTAGCCTTAGCCCTAACCCTCTCACTAACTGTAACCTAACCCTAATCCTAGCCTAAACTCTATCCCTAGCCCTAACCCTAACCCAACACCTACCACTAACCGTAACGCTAACCCAAACCCTAACCAGAACCAGAACCGTAACCCTAAACCTAACCCGAGCCCTAAACCTAACCCTAGCCCTAACCCTAAACCTAAGCCTAACCCTAGCGCTAACCCTAACCCTAACCCTAAACCTAACTATAGCCTTAACCCTAAGCCTAGGCCTAGACCTACCCCTACCGCTACCCCTACCCCTAAACCAAACTGTAACCCTAAACTGAAACTGAACCCTAACCCTAACCCTAGCCCTAGCTCTAGTTCTAAACCTAGCCCTAACCCTTACCCTAGCCCTAGCCCTAACCCTAGACCTTTCCCTAACCCAAAGCCTACCACTAACCCTAATACAAACCCTAACCATAACCGTAGCCCTAACCCTAATGCTTACCCTAGCCCTAACACTAACCAGAACCCTCACCCTAACCCTAGCCCTCACCCTATACCTAACCCTAACCCTAACCCTAACCCTTGCCCTAGCCCAAGCCCTAGCCATAGCCCTAACCCTAACACTAGCCCTAGCCTTAGCCCTAACCCTTGTCCGAGCCCTAACCCTAACCATAGCCGTAACCCTAACCCTACCCTAATCCTACCCCTACCCCTTCCCATAACCCTAACCGTAGCCCTGACCCTAATGCTAACCCTGGCCCTAACACTAACCCTAACCCTCACCCTAACCCTAGTCCTGACCCTCACCCTAACCCCAACCGTAACCCTAACCCGATCTCTAACCCTAACCATAGCCCTTGCCCTAACCCTTGCCCTAGCCCTAGCCCTAGCCCGAGCCCTAACCCTCACCCTGACCCTAACCCTAACCCTAACCCTAACCCTAACCATAGCCCTTGCCCTAACCCTTGCCCTAGCCCTAGCCCTAGCCCTAACCCTAACCCTAACCCAAGCCCTACCCCTAGCCCTAACCCTAGCCCTTACCGTAGCCCTAGCAGTAACCCTAGCCCTAGCCTGAACACTAACCCTAACCCAAACCCTAACCCTAACCCTAAACCTAACTCTAACCTTAACCCTAACCCTAACCCTAACCCTAACCCTAACCCTAACCCTCGACCTAACCCTAGCCCTAACCCTAATCCTAACGCTAACCATAACCCTAACCCTAACAAAAAACCATATCCCTAAACCTAAGTCTCACCCTAACACTAGCCTTAGCCCTAACCCTCTCACTAACTGTAACCCTAACCCTAATCCTAGCCTAAACTCTATCCCTAGCCCTAACCCTAAACCTAAGCCTAACCCTAGCGCTAACCCTAACCCTAACCCTAACCCTAACTATAGCCTTAACCCAAACCCTAGGCCTAGACCTAACCCTACCCCTACCCCTACCCCTAAACCAAACTGTAACCCTAAACTAAAACTGAACCCTAACCCTAACCCTAGCCCTAGCTCTAGTTTTAAACCTAGCCCTAACCCTGACCCTAGCCCTAGCCCTAACCCTAGACCTTACCCTAACTCAAAGCCTACCACTAACCCTAACACAAACCCTAACCATAACCGTAGACCTAACCCTAATGCTAACCCTAACCCTAGCCCTAACACTAACCAGAACCCTCACCCTAACCCTAGCCCTCACCCTATACCTAACCCGAACCCTAAACCTTAACCCTAACCCTAACCCTAACCTAAGCCCTAACCCTAGCCCTAACGCTAGCCCTATACGTAGCCCTAGCCCTAGCCCTAGCCCTAACCCTAGCCCTAGCCCGAACCTGAACCCGAACCCTAACCCTAACCCTAACCCTAACCCTAGCCCAAAGCGTCACCCTAACGATAACCCTAACCCTAGACCTAACCCTAACCCTAACCCTAAACCTCACCCTAGCCCTAACCCTAACCCTAACCCTAACCCTAACTCTAACCCTAAGCATAGCCCTTGCCCTAACCCTTGCCCTAGCCCTAGCCCTAACCCTCACCCTAACCCTAACCCTAACCCTAACCCTAACCCTAACCATAGCCCTTGCCTAACCCTTGCCCTAGCCCTAGCCCTAGCCCTAACCCTAACCCAAGCCCTAACCCTAGCCCTAACCCTAACCCTAACCCTAACCTTAGCCCTAACTGTAGCCCTAGCAGTAACCCTAGCCCTAGCCCGAACACTAACCCTAACCCTAACACAAACCCTAACCCTAACCCTAACTCTAACCTTAACCCTAACCCTAACCTTAACCCTAACCCTAACCCTAACCCTCGACCTAACCCTAGCCCTAACCCTAATCCTAACGCTAACCATAACCCTAACCCTAACAAAAAACCGTATCCCTAAACCTAAATCTCACCCTAACACTAGCCTTAGCCCTAACCCTCTCACTAACTGTAACCTAACCCTAATCCTAGCCTAAACTCTATCCCTAGCCCTAACCCT
The DNA here is from genome assembly GCF_057233095.1 of Heloderma suspectum. NCBI lineage: Eukaryota > Metazoa > Chordata > Lepidosauria > Squamata > Helodermatidae > Heloderma > Heloderma suspectum. Next base: position 24,048,608 of record NC_139475.1, on the reverse strand, counting down.
AACCCAACACCTACCACTAACCGTAACGCTAACCCAAACCCTAACCAGAACCAGAACCGTAACCCTAAACCTAACCCGAGCCCTAAACCTAACCCTAGCCCTAACCCTAACCCTAAGCCTAACCCTAGCGCTAACCCTAACCCTAACCCTAAACCTAACTATAGCCTTAACCCTAACCCTAGGCCTAGACCTAACCCTACCCCTACCCCTAAACCAAACTGTAACCCTAAACTGAAACTGAACCCTAACCCTAACCCTAGCCCTAGCTCTAGTTCTAAACCTAGCCCTAAACCTTACCCTAGCCCTAGCCCTAACCCTAGACCTTACCCTAACCCAAAGCCTACCACTAACCCTAATACAAACCCTCGCCCTAACCGTAGCCCTCACCCTATACCTAACCCTAACCCTAACCCTAACCCTTGCCCTAGCCCAAGCCCTAGCCATAGCCCTAACCCTAACACTAGCCCTAGCCTTAGCCCTAACCCTTGTCCGAGCCCTAACCCTAACCATAGCCGTAACCCTAACCCTACCCTAATCCTACCCCTACCCCTTCCCATAACCCTAACCGTAGCCCTGACCCTAATGCTAACCCTGGCCCTAACACTAACCCTAACCCTCACCCTAACCCTAGTCCTGACCCTCACCCTAACCCCAACCGTAACCCTAACCCGATCTCTAACCCTAACCATAGCCCTTGCCCTAACCCTTGCCCTAGCCCTAGCCCGAGCCCTAACCCTCACCCTAACCCTAACCCTAACCCTAACCCTAACCATAGCCCTTGCCCTAACCCTTGCCCTAGCCCTAGCCCTAGCCCTAACCCTAACCCTAACCCAAGCCCTACCCCTAGCCCTAACCCTAGCCCTTACCATAGCCCTAGCAGTAACCCTAGCCCTAGCCTGAACACTAACCCTAACCCAAACCCTAACCCTAACCCTAACCCTAACTCTAACCTTAACCCTAACCCTAACCCTAACCCTAACCCTAACCCTAACCCTAACCCTCGACCTAACCCTAGCCCTAACCCTAATCCTAACGCTAACCATAACCCTAACCCTAACAAAAAACCATATCCCTAAACCTAACTCTCACCCTAACACTAGCCTTAGCCCTAACCCTCTCACTAACTGTAACCCTAACCCTAATCCTAGCCTAAACTCTATCCCTAGCCCTAACCCTAACCCAACACCTACCACTAACCCTAACGCTAACCCAAACCCTAACCGGAACCAGAACCGTAACCCTAACCCTAACCCGAGCCCTAAACCTAACCCTAGCCCTAACCCTAACCCTAAGCCTAACCCTAGCGCTAACCCTAACCCTAACCCTAAACCTAACTATAGCCTGAAACCCAAACCCTAGGCCTAGACCTAACCCTACCCCTACACCTACCCCTAAACCAAACTGTAACCCTAAACTAAAACTGAACCCTAACCCTAACCCTAGCCCTAGCTCTAGTTCTAAACCTAGCCCTAACCCTGACCCTAGCCCTAGCCCTAACCCTAGACCTTACCCTAACTCAAAGCCTACCACTAACCCTAACACAAACCCTAACGATAACCGTAGACCTAACCCTAATGCTAACCCTAGCCCTAACACTAACCAGAACCCTCACCCTAACCCTAGCCCTCACCCTATACCTAACCCTAACCCTAAACCTAACCCTTGCCCTAGCCCAAGCCCTAGCCATAGCCCTAACCCTAACACTAGCCCTAGCCTTAACCCTAACCCTTATCCGAGCCCTAACCCTAACCATAGCCATAACCCTAACCCTACCCTAATCCTACCCCGACCCCTTCCCATAACCCTAACCGTAGCCCTGACCCTAATGCTAACCCTGCCCCTAACACTAACCCTAACCCTCACCCTAACCCTAGTCCTGACCCTCACCCTAACCCCAACCGTAACCCTAACCCGATCTCTAACCCTAATCATAGCCCTTGCCCTAACCCTTGCCCTAACCCTTGCCCTAGCCCTAGCCCTAGCCCTAACCCTCACCCTAACCCTAACCCTAACCCTAACCCTAACCCTAACCATAGCCCTTGCCCTAACCCTTGCCCTAGCCCTAGCCCTAGCCCTAAAACTAACCCTAACCCAAGCCCTAACCCTAGCCCTAACCCTAGCCCTAACCGTAGCCCTAGCAGTAACCCTAGCCCTAGCCCTAGCCCGAACACTAACCCTAACCCTAACCCTGACCCTAACCCTAACCCTCGACCTAACCCTAGCCCTAACCCTAATCCTAACGCTAACCATAACCCTAACCCTAACAAAAAACATATCCCTAAACCTAAATCTCACCCTAACACTAGGCTTAGCCCTAACCCTCTCACTAACTGTAACCCTAACCCTAATCCTAGCCTAAACTCTATCCCTAGCCCTAACCCTAACCCAACACCTACCACTAACCCTAACGCTAACCCAAACCCTAACCAGAACCGTAACCCTAACCCTAACCCGAGCCCTAAACCTAACCCTAGCCCTAACCCTAACCCTAACCCTAACCCTAGCGCTAACCCTAACCCTAACCCTAAACCTAACTTTAGCCTTAACCCTAACCCTAGGCCTAGACCTACCCCTACCCCTACCCCTACCCATAAACCAAACTGTAACCCTAAACTAAAACTGAACCCTAACCCTAACCTTAGCCCTAGCTCTAGTTCTACCCCTAGCCCTAACCCTTACCCTAGCCCTAGCCCTAACCCTAGACCTTACCCTAACTCAAAGCCTACCACTAACCCTAACACAAATCCTAACCATAACCGTAGCCCTAACCTTAATGCTAACCCTAGCCCTAACACTAACCAGAACCCTCAACCTAACCCTAGCACTCACCCTATACCTAACCCGAACCCTAACCCTAACCCTAACCCTAACCTAAGCCCTAACCCTAGCCCTAACCCTAGCCCTATCCGTAGCCCTAGCCCTAGCCCTAACCCTAGCCCTAGCCCTAACCCTAGACCTTACCCTAACTCAAAGCCTACCACTAACCCTAACACAAACCCTAACCATAACCGTAGCCCTAACCCTAATGCTAACCCTAGCCCTAACACTAACCAGAACCCTCACCCTAGCCCTAGCCCTAGCCCTAACCCTAGCCCTAGCCCGAACCCTAAGCCTAAGCCTAACCCTAACCCTAACCCTAACCCTAACCCTAGCCCAAAGCGTCACCCTAACGATAACCCTAACCCTAGAGCTAACCCTAACCCTAACCCTAACCCTAAACATCACCCTAGCCCTAACCCTAACCCTAACCCTTACCCTAACCCTAACCCTAACCCAAACAGTATCCCTAACCCTAAGCATAACCCTAGGCTTAGCCCTAACCCTCTCACTTACAATAACCCTAACCCTAACCCTAGCCCCAACCCTGACCCTAGCCCTAACACTAACCAAACCCCTACCACTAACCCTAACCCTAACCCAAACCCTAACCCTAACCGTAACCCTAACCATAACCCGAGCCCTAAACCTAACCCTATCCCTAACCCTAAACGTAACCCTAGCGCTAACCCTAACGCTAACCCTAACCCTAAACCTAACCTTAGCCCTAATTCTAACCCTAGGCCTAGCCCTAACCCTAGCCCTAGCCCTACCCTAGCCCTACCCCTAACTCAAACTGTAACCCTAAACTGAACCTGAACCCTAACGCTAGCCCTAACTCTAGCTCTAACGCATGTCCTAACCGTTACCCTAGCCCTAGCCCTAGCGCTAACACGAGCCCTAGCCCTAATCCTAACCCTAACCCTAACCCAAACCCTAACCCAAACCCTAGCCCTAACCCTAACCCAAAGCCTACCACTAAACCTAACCAAAACCCTAACCATAATCATAAACCTAACCCTAACCCTAGCCCTCACCCTAATGATAACCCTAGCCCTAACCCTAACCCTAAAACTAACCCTCACCCCTAACCTAGCCCTCACCCTCACCCTAACTCTACTCCTAACCCTAAACCTCACCGAACCCTAACCCTAGCCATAACGCTAGCCCTAACCGTAGCCCTAGCCCTAGCCCTAACCCTAACCCTAACCCTAAACCTAAACCTAACTCTAACGCTAACGCTAACGCCAGCCCTAACCCTAATGCTAACCCTAGCCGTAACCCTCACCCTCACCCTCACCCTAACCATAGCCCTCACACTGACCCTAACCCTAACCGTAACAATAGCCCTTGACCTAACCCTTGCCCTAGCCCTATCCCTATCCCTAGTCCTAGCCCTAGCCCTATCCCTATCCCTGTCCCTATCCCTAGTCCTAGCCCTAGCCCTAACCCTAGCCCTAGCCCTAACCCTAACCCTAACCCTAACCCTAAACATAACCCAAGCCCTAACCCTAGCCGTAGCCCTAACCCCACCCTAACCCTAACCCGAACTCTAGCCCTAACCCGAACCATAGCCCTAACCCTAACCCTAACCCTAGCCCTAGCCCTAGCCCTAGCCCTAGCCCTATACCTAGCCCTAGCCCGAGCCTTAACCCTAAACCTAACCCTAGCCCAGACCCTATCCCTAAACCTATCCCTAACCCTAACCCAAACCCTAACCCAAACCCTAGCCCTAACCCTAACCCAAAGCCTACCACTAAACCTAACCAAAACCCTAACCATAATCATAAACCTAACCCTAACCCTAGCCGTAACCCTAATGATAACCCTAGCCGTAACCCTCACCCTCACCCTAACCATAGCCCTCACACTGACCCTAAACTTAACCGTAACAATAGCCCTTGACCTAACCCTTGCCCTAGCCCTATCCCTATCCCTAGCCCTAGTCCTATCCCTATCCCTATCCCTATCCCTATCCCTATCCCTAGTCCTATCCCTAGCCCTAACCCTAACCCAAACCCAAACCCTAGCCGTAGCCCTAACCCCACCCTAACCCGAACCCGAACCCTAGCCCTAACCCTAACACTAACCCTAGCCCTAGCCCTAGCCCTAGCCCTATCCCTATCCCTATCCCTATCCCTATCCCTATCCCTAGCCCTAGCCCTAGCCCTAGCCCGAGCCTTAACCCTAAACCTAACCCTAGCCCAGACCCTATCCCTAAACCTATCCCTACCCCTAAACCTAACCCTAGCCCTAGCCCTAACCCCAACCCTAACCCTAGTCCTAGCGCTAACCCTAACGCTAACCCTAACCCTAGCCCTAGCCCTAGCTTTAACCCTAGCCCTAGCCCTAAACCTAACCCCAACCCCAACCCTAACCCTAACCCAAACCATAAACCTACCCCAAACCCTAACCCTAACCCTAACCCGAACCGAACCCGAACTCAAACCCTAACCCCAACCCCAACCACAACACAACACCAACCGCAACCACAACCGTAAACCTAATCCTAACCCTAACCCTAACCCTAACCTCTACCCCAACCCTAGCCCTAACTCTAACCCTAACCCTAACCCTAACCGTAACCCTAACCGTAACCCCAAACCTAACCCTAACCCTAGCCCTAACATTAACCCTAACCCTAGCCCTAACCCTAGACCTTACCCTAACCCAAAGCCTACCACTAACACTAATACAAACCCTAACCATAACCGTTGCCCTAACCCTAATGCTTACCCTAGCCCTAACACTAACCAGAACCCTCACCCTAACCCTAGCCCTCACCCTATACCTAACCTTAACCCTAACCCTTGCCCTAGCCCAAGACCTAGCCATAGCCCTAACCCTAACACTAGCCCTAGCCTTAGACCTAACCCTTGTCCGAACTCTAACCCTAACCATAGCCCTAGCCCTAACCCTAACCCTAACCCAAGCCCTACCCCTAGCCCTAACCCTAGCCCTAACCGTAGCCCTAGCAGTAACCCTAGCCCTAGCCCGAACACTAACCCTAACCCAAACCCTAACCCTAACCCTAACTCTAACCTTAACCCTAACCCTAACCCTAACCCTAACCCTAACCCTCGACCTCACCCTAGCCCTAACCCTAATCCTAACGCTAACCATAACCCTAACCCTAACAAAAAAACATATCCCTAAACCTAAATCTCACCCTAACACTAGCCTTAGCCCTAACCCTCTCACTAACTGTAACCCTAACCCTAATCCTAGCCTAAACTCTATACCTAGCACTAACCCTAACCCAACACCTACCACTAACCCTAACCCTAACGCTAACCCAAACCCTAACCAGAACCAGAACCGTAACCCTAACCCTAACCCGAGCCCTAAACCTAACCCTAGCCCTAACCCTAACCCTAAGCCTAACCCTAGCGCTAACCCTAACCCTAACCCTAAACCTAACTATAGCCTTAACCCAAACCCTAGGCCTAGACCTAACCCTACCCCTACCCCTACCCCTAAACCAAACTGTAACCCTAAACTAAAACTGAACCCTAACCCTAACCCTAGCCCTAGCTCTAGTTCTAAACCTAGCCCTAACCCTGACCCTAGCCCTAGCCCTAACCCTAGACCTTACCCTAACTCAAAGCCTACCACTAACCCTAACACAAACCCTAACCATAACCGTAGCCCTAACCCTAATGCTAACCCTAGCCCTAACACTAACCAGAACCCTCACCCTAACCCTAGCCCTCAACCTATACCTAACCCGAACCCTAACCCTAACCCTAACCCTAACCCTAACCTAAGCCCTAACCCTAGCCCTAACCCTAGCCCTATCCGTAGCCCTAGCCCTAGCCCTAACCCTAACCCTAGCCCTAGCCCTAACCCTAACCCTAACACTAATTCTAACCCTATCCGGAACCCGAACCCAAACTCAAACCCTAACCCCAACCACAACACGACACCAACCACAACCCCAACCGTAACCCTCACCCTAACCTCCAGCCCAACCCCAGCCCTAACCCTAACCCTAACCCTAAACCTAACCCTAGCCCTAACCCTAACTCTAACCCAAATCCTAAACCTAACCCAAACCCTAACCCTAGCCATAACCCTAACCCTAACCTTAGCCCAAACCCTAACCCTAGACCTAACCCTAACCCAAAGCCTACCACAAACCCTAACCCAAACCCTAACCATAACCATAGCCCTAACCCTGACCCTAACCGTAGCCCTAACCCTAATGCTAACCCTAGCCCTAACACTAACCCTAACCCTCACCCTAACCCTAGCCCTCACCCTAACCCTGACCCTAACCCTAACCCTAACCATAACCCTAACCATAGCCCTTGCCGTAACCCTTGCCGTAGCCCTAACCCTAGCCCTAACCCTAGTCGTAACCATAGCCCTAGCCCTAACCCTAGCCCTAGCCCGAACCCTAACCCTAACCCTAACACTAACCCTAACCCTAACCCTAACCCTAACCCTAACCCTAACCATAACCCTAACCCTAACCCTAGACCTAACCCTAACCCTAACCCTAACCCTAACCCTAGCCCTAACCCTAAGCCTAACCCAAACCATATCCCTAAACCTAAGCCTAACCCTAACACTAGCCTTAGCCCTAACCCTCTCACTAACTGTAACCTAACCCTAATCATAGCCTAAACTCTATCCCTATCCCTAACCCTAACCCAACACCTACCACTAACCGTAACGCTAACCCAAACCCTAACCAGAACCAGAACCGTAACCCAAAACCTAACCCGAGCCCTAAACCTAACCCTAGCCCTAACCCTAACCCTAAGCCTAACCCTAGCGCTAACCCTAACCCTAACCCTAAACCTAACTATAGCCTTAACCCTAACCCTAGGCCTAGACCTAACCCTACCCCTACCCCTACCCCTAAACCAAACTGTAACCCTAAACTGAAACTGAACCCTAACCCTAACCCTAGCCCTAGCTCAAGTTCTAAACCTAGCCCTAACCCTTACCCTAGCCCTAGCCCTAACCCTAGACCTTACCCTAACCCAAAGCCTACCACTAACCCTAATACCAACCCTAACCATAACCGTAGCCCTAACCCTAATGCTTACCCTAGCCCTAACACTAACCAGAACCCTCACCCTAACCCTAGCCCTCACCCTATACCTAACCCTAACCCTAACCTTAACCCTTGCCCTAGCCATAGCCCTAACCCTAACACTAGCCCTAGCCTTAGCCCTAACCCTTGTCCGAGCCCTAACCCTAACCATAGCCGTAACCCTAACCCTACCCTAATCCTACCCCTACCCCTACCCCTAACCCTAACCGTAGCCCTGACCCTAATGCTAACCCTGGCCCTAACACTAACCCTAACCCTCACGCTAACCCTAGTCCTGACCCTCACCCTAACCCCAACCATAACCCTAACCCGAACTCTAACCCTAATCATAGTCCTTGCCCTAACCCTTGCCCTAGCCCTAGCCCTAGCCCTAGCCCTAACCCTCACCCTAACCCTAACCCTAACCCTAACCCTAACCCTAAACCTAAACATAGCCCTTGCCCTAACCCTTGCCCTAGCCCTAGCCCTAGCCCTAACCCTAACCCCAACCCAAGCCCTAACCCTAGCCCTAACCCTAGCCCTAACCGTAGCCCTAGCATTAACCCTAGCCCTAGCCCGAACACTAACCCTAACCCTAACCCAAACCCTAACCCTAACCCTAACCCTAACCTTAACCCTAACCCTAACCCTAACCCTAACCCTAACCCTCGACCTAACCCTAGCCCTAACCCTAATCCTAACGCTAACCATAACCCTAACCCTAACAAAAAACCATATTCCTAAACCTAAATCTCACCCTAACACTAGCCTTAGCCCTAACCCTCTCACTAACTGTAACCCTAACCCTAATCCTAGCCCTAGCTCTAGTTCTAACCCTAGCCCTAACCCTTTCCCTAGCCCTAGCCCTAACCCTAGACCTTACCCTAGCCCTATCCGTAGCCCTAGCCCTAGCCCTAACCCTAGCCCTAGCCCGAACCCTAACCCTAACCCTAAACCTAACCCTAACCCTAGCCCAAAGCGTCACCCTAACGATAACCCTAACCCTAGACCTAACCCTAACCCTAACCCTAACCCTAAACCTCACCCTAGCCCTAACCCTAACCCAAACCCTTACCCTAACCCTAACCCTAACCCAAACAGTATCCCTAACCCTAAGCATAACCCTAGGCTTAGCCCTAACCCTCTCACTTACAATAACCCTAACCCTAACCCTAGCCCCAACCCTGACCCTAGCCCTAACCCTAACCCAACCCCTACCACTAACCCTAACCCTAACCATAACCGTAACCCTAACCCTAACCCGAGCCCTAAACTTAACCCTATCCCTAACCCTAAACGTAACCCTAGCGCTAACCCTAATGCTAAGCCTAAGCCTAAACCTAACCTTAGCCCTAATTCTAACCCTAGGCCTAGCCCTAACCCTAGCCCTAGCCCTACCCTACCCCTACCCCTAACTCAAACTGTAAACCTAAACTGAACCTGAACCCTAACGCTAGCCCTAAATCTAGCTCTAACGCATGTCCTAACCATTAACCTAGCCCTAGCCCTAGCCCTAACACTAGCCCTAGCCCTAATCCTAACCCTAACCCTAACCCAAACCCTAACCCAAACCCTAGCCCTAACCCTAACCCAAAGCCTACCACTAAACCTAACCAAAACCCTAACCATAATCATAAACCTAACCCTAACCCTAGCCCTAACCCTAATGATAACCCTAGCCCTAACCCAAACCCTAAAACTAACCCTCACCCTAAACCTAGCCCTCACCCTAACCCTAACTCTACTCCTAACCCTAAACCTCACCGAACCCTAACCCTAGCCATAACGCTAGCCCTAACCGTAGCTCTAGCCCTAGCCCTAACCCTAACCCTAACCCTAACCCTAACCCTAACCCTAAACCTAAACCTAACTCTAACGCTAACGCCAGCCCTAACCCTAATGCTAACCCTAGCCGTAACCCTCATCCTCACCCTCACCCTAACCATAGCCCTCACACTGACCCTAACCCTAACTGTAACAATAGCCCTCGACCTAACCCTAGCCCTAACCCTAATCCTAACGCTAACCATAACCCTAACCCTAACAAAAAAACATATCCCTAAACCTAAATCTCACCCTAACACTAGCCTTAGCCCTAACCCTCTCACTAACTGTAACCCTAACCCTAATCCTAGCCTAAACTCTATCCCTAGCCCTAACCCTAACCCAACACCTACCACTAACCCTAACCCTAACGCTAACCCAAACCCTAACCAGAACCAGAACCGTAACCCTAACCCTAACCCGAGTCCTAAACTTAACCCTAGCCCTAACCCTAACCCTAAGCCTAACCCTAGCGCTAACCCTAACCCTAACCCTAAACCTAACTATAGCCTTAACCCAAACCCTAGGCCTAGACCTACCCCTACCCCTACCCCTACTCCTAAACCAAACTGTAACCCTAAACTAAAACTGAACCCTAACCCTAACCCTAGCCCTAGCTCTAGTTCTAAACCTAGCCCTAACCCTGACACTAGCCCTAGCCCTAACCCTAGACCTTACCCTAACTCAAAGCCTACCACTAACCCTAACACAAACCCTAACCATAACCGTAGCCCTAACCCTAATGCTAACCCTAGCCCTAACACTAACCAGAACCCTCACCCTAACCCTAGCCCTCACCCTATACCTAACCCGAACCATAAACCTAACCCTAACCCTAACCCTAACCTAAGACCTAACCCTAGCCCTAACCCTAGCCCTATCCGTAGCCCTAGCCCTAGCCCTAACCCTAGCCCTAGCCCGAACCCGAACCCTAACCCTAACCCTAACCCTAACCCTAGCCCAAAGCGTCACCCTAACGATAACCCTAACCCTAGACCTAACCCTAACCCTAGCCCTAACCCTAACCCTAACCCTAACCCTAACCCTAACCCTAACCCTAACCCTAACCCTTACCCTAACCCTAACCCTAACCCTAATCCTAACCGAAACAGTATCCCTAACCCTAACCATAACCCTAGGCTTAGCCCTAAGCCTCTCACTTACAATAACCCTAACCCTAACCCTAGCCCCAACCCTGACCCTAGCCCTAACCCTAACCCAACCCCTACCACTAACCCTAACCCTAACCCAAACCCTAACCATAACCGTAACCCTAACCCTAACCCGAGCCCTAAACCTAACGCTATCCCTAACCCTAAACGTAACCCTAGCGCTAACCCTAACGCTAACCCTAACCCTAAACCTAACCTTAGCCCTAATTCTAACCCTAGGCCTAGCCCTAACCCTAGCCCTAGCCCTACCC